>NW_022637852.1:0-1021 GCF_010015895.1 Lontra canadensis | reverse complement strand
TCACCTTGATCCCCAAACCAGACAAGGATCCCATCAAAAAAGAGAACTACAGACCAATATCCTTGATGAACACAGATGCAAAAATTCTCACCAAAATACTAGCCAATAGGATTCAACAGTACATTAAAAGGATTATTCACCACGACCAAGTGGGATTTATTCCAGGGCTGCAAGGTTGGTTCAACATCCGCAAATCAATCAATGTGATACAACACATTAATAAAAGAAAAAACAGGAACCATATGATACTCTCCATAGATGCTGAAAAAGCATTTGACAAAGTACAGCATCCCTTCCTGATCAAAACTCTTCAAAGTGTAGGGATAGAGGGCACATACCTCAATATTATCAAAGCCATCTATGAAAAACCCATCGCAAATATCATTCTCAATGGAGAAAAACTGAAAGCTTTTCCGCTAAGGTCAGGAACACGGCAGGGATGTCCGTTATCACCACTGCTATTCAACATAGTACTAGAAGTCCTAGCCTCAGCAATCAGACAACAAAAAGAAATTAAAGGCATCCAAATTGGCAAAGAAGAAGTCAAACTATCACTCTTCGCAGATGATATGATACTATATGTGGAAAACCCAAAAGACTCCACTCCAAAACTGCTAGAACTTGTACAGGAATTCAGTAATGTGTCAGGATATAAAATCAATGCACAGAAATCAGTCGCATTTCTCTACACCAACAATAAGACAGAAGAAAGAGAAATTAAGGAGTCCATCCCATTTACAATTGCACCCAAAACTATAAGATACCTAGGAATAAACCTAACCAAAGAGACTAAGAATCTATACACAGAAAACTATAAAGTACTCATGAAAGAAATTGAGGAAGACACAAAGAAATGGAAAAATGTTCCATGCTCCTGGATTGGAAGAATAAATATTGTGAAAATGTCTATGCTACCTAAAGCAATCTACACATTTAATGCAATTCCTATCAAAGTACCATCCATTTTTTTCAAAGAAATGGAACAAATAATCCTAAAATTTATATGGAACCAGAAAAGACC
>NW_022637851.1:0-1021 GCF_010015895.1 Lontra canadensis | reverse complement strand
GTCAGAATGGCTAAAATTAACAAGTCAGGAAATGACAGATGCTGGCGAGGATGCGGAGAAAGGGGAACCCTCCTACACTGTTGGTGGGAATGCAAGCTGGTGCAACCACTCTGGAAAACAGCATGGAGGTTCCTCAAAATGTTGAAAATAGAACTACCCTATGACCCAGCAATTGCACTGCTGGGTATTTACCCTAAAGATACAAACGTAGTGATCCGAAGGGGCACATGCACCCGAATGTTTATAGCAGCAATGTCTACAATAGCCAAACTATGGAAAGAACCTAGATGTCCATCAACAGACGAATGGATAAAGAAGATGTGGTATATATACACAATGGAATACTATGCAGCCATCAGAAGAAATGAAATCTTGCCATTTGCAACGACGTGGATGGAACTAGAGGGTATCATGCTTAGCGAAATAAGTCAATCGGAGAAAGACAACTATCATATGATCTCCCTGATATGAGGGAGAGGAGATGCAACATGGAGGTTAAGGGGGTAGGAGAAGAGTAAATGAATCAAGATGGGATTGGGAGGGAGATAAAACCATAAGTGACTCTTAATCTCACAAAACAAACTGAGGGTTGCTGGGGGGAGGGGGTTGGGAGGGGTGGTGGGGTTATTATGGACATTGGGGAGGGTATGTGCTATGGCGAGTGGTGTGAAGTGTGTAAACCTGGCGATTCACAGACCTGTACCCCTGGGGGAAAAAAATATATTATATGTTTATAAAAAATAAAATTAAAAAAAAATCCTAAAAAACAAAAAAACAAAAACAAATGAGCTTTCAAGCATGTACAGACATGGAGGAAGGAAACCTACGTGCATAATCCTGAGTGAAAGAAGCCAGTCTGAAAAGGCCACATACTGTAGGACTCCAACTGTGTGACATTCTGGAAAAGCAAAGCTATGAAGGCAGTGGTTGCCAGGGGGTTAATAGGGAGAGAAAAAGGAATAGGGAGAACAGAGGATTTCTAGGGCAGTGAGACTGTTTTGTAAGACACCACAACGGTGAG
>NW_022637850.1:0-1022 GCF_010015895.1 Lontra canadensis | reverse complement strand
TTGACTGTTTCCTTTGCTGTGCAGAAGCTTTTGATCTTGAGGAAGTCCCAAAAGTTCATTTTCGCTTTTGTTTCCTTTGCCTTTGGAGACATATCTTGAAAGAAGTTGCTGTGGCTGACATCGAAGAGGTTACTGCCTATGTTCTCCTCTAGGATTCTGATGGATTCCTGTCTCATGTTGAGGTCTTTTATCCATTTTGAGTTTATCTTTGTGTACGGTGTAAGAGTATGGTCGAGTTTCATTCTTCTACATATAGCTGTCCAGTTTTCCCAGCACCATTTATTGAAGAGACTGTCTTTTTTCCACTGGATATTTTTTCCTGTTTTGTCAAAGATTATTTGGCTATAGAGTTGAGGGCCCATATCTGGGCTCCTGCTCTGTTCCACTGGCCTATGTGTCTGTTTTTATGCCAGTACCATGCTGTCTTGGTGATCACAGCTTTGTAGTAAAGCTTGAAATCAAGTAACATGAAGCCGCCAGTTGTATTTTTGTTTTTCAACATTTCCTTAGAGATTCAGGGTCTCTTCTGATTCCATACAAATTTTAGGATTATTTGCTCCAGCTCTTTGAAAAATACTGGTGGAATTTTGATCGGAATGGCATTAAAAGTACAGACTGCTCTAGGCAGTATAGACAATTTAACAATGTTTATTCTTCTGATCCGTGAGCATGGAATGCTCTTCCATCTTTTTGGGTCTTCTTCACTTTCTTACATGAGTGTTCGGTAGTTCCTCGAGTACAGATCCTTTGCCTCTTTGGTTAGGTGTATTCCCAGGTATCTTCTGGTTCATGGTGCTATAATAAATGGAATCAATTCTCTAATTTCCCTTTCCGTATTTTCATTCTTAGTGTAAAAAAAAGCCACTGATTTCTGTACATTGACTTTGTATCCTACCACGTTGCTGAATTGCTGTATGAGTTCTAGTAGTTTGGGGGTGGAGTCTATTGGGTTTCCCATATAAAGAATCATGTCATCTGCGAAGAGAGAGAGTTTGACTTCTTCATTGCCAATTTGGATACCT
>NW_022637849.1:0-1022 GCF_010015895.1 Lontra canadensis | reverse complement strand
TCTCAGTTGAATTTATGTGAAAGTGGTATAATATTATTTGAAAAAAACTGATAAATTAAGATTTTAATATTTGTAGCAACCAATAAATAACATTATATCTAATCAGCCAAAAGAGAAGATAAAATGGAATTAAAAAAAATAAAATAAACCAATAAAAAATTAAAATATGGGTGAAAAGGACAGGTTAGGCAATAGACAACAAATAATGAGATGATATAGAGTTAAATAAAACTGTGTCAAAAGGACATTGAACTTGAAAGTCAAAATATATTAATTATAAATAAGAAGATTTATTTATTGTGGTTTATCCATAATAAACCTACATTAAATGTAAAGACACAGAAAGACTAAATAATAATAAACCTGGAGTGGATATATCATTATCAATCAAGCAAACCTCAGACACGGTGTGTCAGTCACTTGGGAAATGAACAGTTTAGGGGTTAAATTCCTACTACTATTTTTTAAGATTTTATTTATTTATTTGACAGACAGAGATCACACGTAGGCAGAGAGGCAGGCAGAGAGAGAGGAAGGGAAGCAGGCCCCCTGCTGAGCAGAGAGCCAGATGCGGAGCTGGATCCCAAGATGCTGGGATCATGACCTGAGCCAAAGGTAGAGGCTTCAACCCACTGAGACCCCCAGGCGCCCCATAAATATACAATCTAATAAAGGGAAAAGAGTGATACCAATATGTTTTTTGCATTTGAAACTGGAAAGTGGCTCATTAAGAGGAAGGGTGCTCTGCAGCCAGCGTGGGAAAGATTCATCTGACTGAGGGGGTTAGATGCACCTTTATGGAGGATGATTACTTTGAAGTGGGCAGGGTCGTGTTTTAGGGACAGTGGGGAGAAAGGTGTTGAATATAGAGAAAACAGTATGGCAAAAGCAAAAAGCTTGGAGATGAGAGTTTTTTTCTGTGATTGCCCTAAGAAATGATGAATAAGCCAGCATTCATACAGAGCAGGATCCCTAAAGGTAAATAGAGAATCAGTTGCTTCCATGATGAATTAGGGCCATGT
>NW_022637848.1:0-1022 GCF_010015895.1 Lontra canadensis | reverse complement strand
ATAATGGATAAAATATGGAAATTAATTTCACATGTTCATTGACAAATAAATGGAAAAATTAAATAAGAGCAACATTTATGAACCTGGATAACATTAAGAGAAGTGAAATAAGCCAAACACAGAAAGACAAACACTTACAATAATTACAATTGTATATGAAATCTAATAGTCCATCTTTAAAAGTAAAGAGTAGAATGGCAATTGTCAGTGACTGAAGGCAGGGAGAAATGGGAAGATGTGGGTCAAATGCTGTTTCCAGTGTACATGTTGAATAAGTTTTATTTAGAGCAATTTATATGTAGTTAACAAAATTGTATATTGGAAATTTTCTGTTATTGTAGATCTCACCAGTTGGTAGTATTCATACACACACACACACACACACAAGCTAAGTGAATTGGTGAATATGAGCTTTGTAGTGATTATTGGAAAGTGTAAGTATCTTAAATAAAGCTGTGCATCATATATATATATATATATATATATTAAACATTTTTGTCAATTATTCCTAAACAAATCTGAAGAAAAAAACAAAAAAAAATGACAAGACTGAATTATATAATTTATACTAGATATGTCAAACCTGAGTGGCATGAGTGACCCATGCACACTAATTGTGACATTTTTTACTATTTCACTATTGCCACTAAAATCAACATAGTTACCATCATATATTTTCATCCATACACATATCATCTTTGGTTTTCTCAGGGACATTGTTCCCAAAAAGTTTCAAAACACTCATTGATTTTCACAAAGCATCCTACTTTGCTATCACAGATGTAACTATTACTCCACTGGAAAGTTCATGATAGACAAATTTTTATTTGATGTTTTTATTATTGCTTATTTTTAAGTTAACTTTAAAAAAAAAGATTGTATTTATTTATTTGACAGAAAGCATAAGCAAAAGGAGCATGAGAGGGATAAGCAGGCACCCCTCCAACCAGGGAGCAGATGCAGGGCTCACTATCAGGGGCCTGGGATCATGAGCAGAGCCTAAGGCAGAAGTTTAACTGACT
>NW_022637847.1:0-1022 GCF_010015895.1 Lontra canadensis | reverse complement strand
CTTCCTTCCTTCCTTCCTTCCTTCCTTCCTTCCTTCCTTCCTTCCTTCCTTCCTTCCTTTTTTCATTTAGGCTACCAGGGACACATTAATTTGTCTAAAACTGTTATTCCCTTGCTTGGTACAGTCTCCAAATAAGCTGTAGGCCTTAAGGATAATTTTTCTAAGTATGTCCCAGGTATGCCTTAGCCAGGTGGTGAAATTCGTGTAGTTCTAGACTGAAACCAGTTCCTGCCATGTGTGCCTGGGACCTTAAATTGCTCAAGGCCATTTATCACCCTTCAAATGCCATCCACACCTCAGTTAACCTATAGGTCTGGTGGATCAAGGAGACAACAGTCAGGACTTACATGAAAGACACCAGAATATGTGGGACACCACCTAGTGGGGCCACAGGATTCCCCCAGGTCTCTCTAGGGCCCTCCAACCTTGGCTTTAAGGGCTGAGGCTGGAGTCCTGGTGATCTGGTGGAAAACTTCCTGCCTCCCACAGGCCAGAGCCCTGTAGCCTGTAGCTCCCAGAAGAAAGGGCTACTTTCATCCGGGAACAGGTGGCCCCAGTGATGCCCAAGCAAGTGCTTGTGTACATCTTGGATTTAAGGACCTTTAGGCTCTTCCTTCTCACCTCGTTCTGCTTTTCCTTCTTCCTCGCCTGCTCACCTGATTCTGTGCTTTCATCATCTACTCTTCTATGGGCCCACACACATCTACTCTGAGCCTGCTGTGTGCCAGTCAGCAAGATGGGCACTGAGCCTACTGACATCTTTACGGGTACTTGTTCAGCATTTTCCAGCCAGACTAGTTGGGGATCTAGGCTTTCTACTGGTAACTAAAACTAGCTGCATTTAAGCTAGACAATCACTAACATTTTCAGTTAGTTGAAATGAGTTATTTTGGGGCGTCTGGGTTGTTCAATTATGAAGCGTCTGCCTTTGGCTCAGGTCATGATCCCAGGGTCCTTGGATCAAGCCCTGCATCAGGCTTGCTGCTCAGTGGAAATCCTGCTTCTCTCTCTCCCACTCCCCC
>NW_022637846.1:0-1022 GCF_010015895.1 Lontra canadensis | reverse complement strand
GAGTTCCTACAGTAAGATTGGCCCCTATTCCAATATAATATGGGGACCGAGGGTTTAAGCATAGCCAGCAGTCGAGAGTAATATTAGGTTCTGAGGTGTTTAAAAAGCTAAACATTGAATCTACCAGTGGGAGTAAAACTTTGGTGGTGCTGCTGTCACTGTCAGCACTCTCTTTTTTATTTTCCATTACAGTCTCTTTTGGGGTTGTGGTGCTGGGTTGTTTGGTTGGTTTTGGTGGCTTGGGAGGATTTAAAACTGGGTTCAGTCCTATTGACTGGGTTGGCTCCCTAATTTTTTTTTTTTTTTGGATGGTGAAGGCTGTATCTGGATCTTTTCCTCATACATACAGTCTTAAACTCCAAGTTTTTCCTGCCTCCCAATTAAAGCTTCCTGATGACCCCGACTGCCATAACTTGACTGTGATTTGTATGGGGTTGCATTTTCTGACCTGGCAATTTTCCCAGTTGACTGGTGGTCTAACTCGGATGAGGTCAATATATACGTCATGGTGTGTCAAGGAAGCTATTGTTTCACATCCCCAGGCTGCACAGTGGAATTCCCCTACCCCTTGGCAATTAGGTTCCCCATTAGGGACAGGCATAAAATTGGTAACTTTGCAAGTGACTGGTTCTCACATCCCTGAACTGGTTACCAGTCACCCATCCCCAAGGGGGCTCTATCCCTGAGCAATTTTACATTCATGTCCGACATCAAATCACAGAGATTAAGGGTGAAAACAGGCTGACCTGCGGTGTCATTGACCTTGAGTATTGTTCCACCAGCTGTCTTTCTGATTTTCCATTGGGCTGTTTTAGGCCTATGAGGTGTCCCTTGGCTGCTGCTGAGTAGGAACAGGGTTAAAAGTGACGAAGTCCTGAAACACTTTTGAGTCCTAGTTTTAGTCCATGGCTAGTGGGATCCACCAGCAGTGGCTCCCATTTCTGGGGTGTGTCCTTGCTTTCGGCTCGTTTGACATGACATGCGTGAATCCAGGCCCTGATGCCTTCTACTTTTACTGCCAT
>NW_022637845.1:174-1022 GCF_010015895.1 Lontra canadensis | reverse complement strand
GAGAATTTTTGCATCTGTGTTCATCAAGGATATTGGTCTGTAGTTCTATTTTTGATGGGATCCTTGTCTGGTTTGGGGATCAAGGTGATGCTGGCCTCATAAAATGAGTTTGGAAGTTTTCCTTCCATTTCTATTTTTTGGAACAGTTTCAGGAGAATGGGAATTAGTTCTTCTTTAAATGTTTGGTATAATTCCCCCAGGAAGCCATCTGGCCCTGGGCTCTTGTTTGTTTGGAGATTTTTGATGACTGTTTCAATCTCCTTACTGGTTATGGGTCTGTTCAGGCTTTCTATTTCTTCCTGGTTCAGTTGTGGTAGTTTATATGTCTCTAGGAATGCATCCATTTCTTCCAGATTGTCAAATTTGTTGGTGTAGAGTTGCTCATAGTATGTTCTTATAATAGTCTGTATTTCTTTGGTGTTCGTTGTGATCTCTCCTCTTTCATTCATGATTTTATTTATTTGGGTCCTTTCTCTTTTCTTTTTGATAAGTCTGGCCAGGGGTTTATCAATCTTATTAATTCTTTCAAAGAAACAGCTCCTAGTTTTGTTGATTTGTTCTATTGTTTTTTTTTGTTTCTATTTCATTGATTTCTGCTCTGATCTTTATGATTTCTCTTCTCCTGCTGGGTTTAGGCTTTCTTTCTTGTTCTTTCTCCAGCTCCTTTAGGTGTAGGGTTTAGGTTGTGAACCTGAGACCTTTCTTGTTTCTTGAGAAAGGCTTGTACTGGGGCGCCTGGGTGGCTCAGTGGGTTAAGCCGCTGCCTTCGGCTCAGGTCATGATCTCAGGGTCCTGGGATCGAGTCCCGCATCGGGCTCTCTGCTCAGCAGGGAGCCTGCTTCCCTCTC
>NW_022637845.1:0-74 GCF_010015895.1 Lontra canadensis | reverse complement strand
AAAAAAAAAAAAAAAAAAAAAAAAAAAAGAAAGGCTTGTACCGCTATATATTTTCCTCTCAGGACTGCCTTTGT
>NW_022637844.1:0-1022 GCF_010015895.1 Lontra canadensis | reverse complement strand
TTGACTGTTTCCTTTGCTGTGCAGAAGCTTTTGATCTTGAGGAAGTCCCAAAAGTTCATTTTCGCTTTTGTTTCCTTTGCCTTTGGAGACATATCTTGAAAGAAGTTGCTGTGGCTGACATCGAAGAGGTTACTGCCTATGTTCTCCTCTAGGATTCTGATGGATTCCTGTCTCATGTTGAGGTCTTTTATCCATTTTGAGTTTATCTTTGTGTACGGTGTAAGAGTATGGTCGAGTTTCATTCTTCTACATATAGCTGTCCAGTTTTCCCAGCACCATTTATTGAAGAGACTGTCTTTTTTCCACTGGATATTTTTTCCTGTTTTGTCAAAGATTATTTGGCTATAGAGTTGAGGGCCCATATCTGGGCTCCTGCTCTGTTCCACTGGCCTATGTGTCTGTTTTTATGCCAGTACCATGCTGTCTTGGTGATCACAGCTTTGTAGTAAAGCTTGAAATCAAGTAACATGAAGCCGCCAGTTGTATTTTTGTTTTTCAACATTTCCTTAGAGATTCAGGGTCTCTTCTGATTCCATACAAATTTTAGGATTATTTGCTCCAGCTCTTTGAAAAATACTGGTGGAATTTTGATCGGAATGGCATTAAAAGTACAGACTGCTCTAGGCAGTATAGACAATTTAACAATGTTTATTCTTCTGATCCGTGAGCATGGAATGCTCTTCCATCTTTTTGGGTCTTCTTCACTTTCTTACATGAGTGTTCGGTAGTTCCTCGAGTACAGATCCTTTGCCTCTTTGGTTAGGTGTATTCCCAGGTATCTTCTGGTTCATGGTGCTATAATAAATGGAATCAATTCTCTAATTTCCCTTTCCGTATTTTCATTCTTAGTGTAAAAAAAAGCCACTGATTTCTGTACATTGACTTTGTATCCTACCACGTTGCTGAATTGCTGTATGAGTTCTAGTAGTTTGGGGGTGGAGTCTATTGGGTTTCCCATATAAAGAATCATGTCATCTGCGAAGAGAGAGAGTTTGACTTCTTCATTGCCAATTTGGATACCT
>NW_022637843.1:174-1022 GCF_010015895.1 Lontra canadensis | reverse complement strand
GAGAATTTTTGCATCTGTGTTCATCAAGGATATTGGTCTGTAGTTCTATTTTTGATGGGATCCTTGTCTGGTTTGGGGATCAAGGTGATGCTGGCCTCATAAAATGAGTTTGGAAGTTTTCCTTCCATTTCTATTTTTTGGAACAGTTTCAGGAGAATGGGAATTAGTTCTTCTTTAAATGTTTGGTATAATTCCCCCAGGAAGCCATCTGGCCCTGGGCTCTTGTTTGTTTGGAGATTTTTGATGACTGTTTCAATCTCCTTACTGGTTATGGGTCTGTTCAGGCTTTCTATTTCTTCCTGGTTCAGTTGTGGTAGTTTATATGTCTCTAGGAATGCATCCATTTCTTCCAGATTGTCAAATTTGTTGGTGTAGAGTTGCTCATAGTATGTTCTTATAATAGTCTGTATTTCTTTGGTGTTCGTTGTGATCTCTCCTCTTTCATTCATGATTTTATTTATTTGGGTCCTTTCTCTTTTCTTTTTGATAAGTCTGGCCAGGGGTTTATCAATCTTATTAATTCTTTCAAAGAAACAGCTCCTAGTTTTGTTGATTTGTTCTATTGTTTTTTTTTGTTTCTATTTCATTGATTTCTGCTCTGATCTTTATGATTTCTCTTCTCCTGCTGGGTTTAGGCTTTCTTTCTTGTTCTTTCTCCAGCTCCTTTAGGTGTAGGGTTTAGGTTGTGAACCTGAGACCTTTCTTGTTTCTTGAGAAAGGCTTGTACTGGGGCGCCTGGGTGGCTCAGTGGGTTAAGCCGCTGCCTTCGGCTCAGGTCATGATCTCAGGGTCCTGGGATCGAGTCCCGCATCGGGCTCTCTGCTCAGCAGGGAGCCTGCTTCCCTCTC
>NW_022637843.1:0-74 GCF_010015895.1 Lontra canadensis | reverse complement strand
AAAAAAAAAAAAAAAAAAAAAAAAAAAAGAAAGGCTTGTACCGCTATATATTTTCCTCTCAGGACTGCCTTTGT
>NW_022637842.1:0-1023 GCF_010015895.1 Lontra canadensis | reverse complement strand
CAAATGGCAAGATTTCATTTTTTTAAATATCTGAGCAATAGTCCATTTTGTGTGTGTGTGTGTGTGTGTGTGTGTTTATCCTACATCTTCTTTATGCATTCAACTGTCATTGGACATCTGGTCTCTTTCCATAGTTTGGCTATTGTGGACATTGCTGCTATAAACATTATAAACATTGGGATTCAGGTGCCCCTTCAGATCACTACGTTTGTATCTTTGGGGTAAATACCCAGTAGTGCAATTGCTGGCTGGTAGGGTAGCTCTATTTCCAACTTTTTAAGGAACCTCCATATGGTTTTCCAGAGTGGCTGCTCCAGCTTGCATTCCACTGACAGTGGAGGAGGATTCCCCTTTCTCCCCATCCTCTCCATCTGTCGTTTCCTGACTGGTTAATTGTAGCCCTTCTTATTGGTGTGAGGTGGTCAGCTCATTGTGGTTTTGATTTGTATTTCCTTGATCCTGAGTGATGTATAGCATTTTTTTTTATCATATGTCTGTTGGCCATCTGGTTGTCATATTTGGCGAAATGTTTGTTGGTGTCTTCTGGCCATTTTTTGATTGGATTATTTGTTCTTTGGGTGTTGAGTTTGATATGTTCTTTATAAATTTTGGATACTAGCCCTTTATCTGATCTTCCATTTGCACACATCTTCTCCCATTCTGTGCCATTGTCTTTTGGTTTTGTCAGCGGTTTCCTTTGTTGTGCAAAAGCTTTTTTATCTGGATGAAGTCCCAATAGTTCAGGTTTGCCTTTCCTTCCCTGCCTTTGGAGATGTGTCTAGCAAGAAGTTGCTGCAGCCAGGGTCACCGAGGTTGCTGCCTGTGTCCTGCTCCAGAATTTGGATGGATTCCTGTCTCCCATTCAGGACTTTCATCCATTTTGAGTCTATTTTCATGTCTGCTGAAAGGAAATGGTCCAGTTTCATTCTTCTGCATGTGGCTCTCCAATTTTTCCAACACCATTTGTTGGAGAGACAATCTTTCTTTCCATTGGATAATCTTTGCTGCTTTGTTGAAGATTAG
>NW_022637841.1:0-1023 GCF_010015895.1 Lontra canadensis | reverse complement strand
CAGAGAGAGAGGAAGGGAAGCAGGCTCCCTGCTGAGCAGAGCGCCCCATGCAGGGCTCTATCCCAGGACCCTGGGACCATGACCTGAGCCGAAGGCAGAGTCTTTAACCCACTGAGCCACCCAGGCGCCCCATGAGTAAGCCACATATTAATTAAAAAGCTTGGTCATTAATCTTAGCCTCTATGCTCTGGGTTTCTTTCTTTCTTTCTTTTTTTTTTTTTTTAAGATTTTATTTATTTATTTGACAGACAGAGATCACAAGTAGGCAGAGAGGCAGGCAGAGAGAGAGAAGGAAGCAGGCTCCCCAGGAAGCAGAGAGCCCGATGTGGGGCTTGATCCCAGGACCCCGGGATCATGACTCGAGCCGAAGGCAGAGGCTTAACCCACTGAGCCACCCAGGCGCCCCTGCCCTGGGTTTTTTATCTGTAAAATGGAAGTGATGATCTCTCTGACACCCTATAAGTATTAAAAGTGGTAACCCGTAAAAGTCACTAGGACAAGGTCAGGTGTACAATAAGAACTCAATAGATGCTTTTTGTGAATTTTGTTTCCACAATCAGAAGAGAAAACAGTTTCACCTGATCTGCTTTTCTGTTTTTTACATCTTGGTGGTGGTCAGAAGAGGGAAAGGAAGGGAACCAAAGGAAATTGATTTTGCTCAGAATCAGAATGGTAGGTTGTCAGAACTGGAAGAAATCTTAGGGATGGGTGTGATCCAATGCCCTAAATTTACCAATGAAGAAACCAAGGTCCAAAGAATATAAGTGATTTGTCCCCAGATCACATAGAAGTCAGTGACTGATCCAGGACTGGGGTCCAATAAAAACATGGATTTTTCTTGTAAGGCACACTGCTAATATTGTGTGAAGCTACGGTGTTAAAAAATCTTCCTTTGGCTAACTTGAAAACTAGCTCTCCTTTTACAGCTTTCTTATTATTTTTTTTCTTTTTTAACATTTCACTTTAATCTATCAGTAGTTTTCTTTGGTTTAGGATGTGAAGTTAGGATTTGACTGAATGCTC
>NW_022637840.1:0-1024 GCF_010015895.1 Lontra canadensis | reverse complement strand
ACCTCCTACCAGTTAGAATGGCTATTATCAAAAAGACAAGAAATAACTAGTTTGGGTAAGGATGTGGAGAAAAGGGAGCACTTGCACGCTGTTGGTAGGAATGGAAATTGGTGGAGTCACTGTGGAAAACAGTATGGAGGTTTCCCAAAATATTAAAATTAGAAGTGCCGCACCATCCAGTATTTCTACTTCTGGGTATTTAACTAAATAAAACAAAAACACTAACTTAAGGGGATATACACACCTCTATGTTTACTGCAGCATTATTTACAACAGCCAAGATATGGAAACAACCTTAGCACAAGTTCATGTGTGAATGGATAAAGATTTGGCATATATACACAATGGAATACTACTTTACCATTAATAAAAGAATGAAATCTTGCCATTTGTGACAACGTGGATGCACCTTGATCTAAGTAAAGTCAGATAGACAAAGACAAACACCATATGATCTCAATTATGTGTGGGATCTTAAAAAACTAACAAACAACCTAACAAAATGCATGGATATAGAGAACAGAGTGATGGTTGCCAGGAGGAAGAGGAGTTGGGGCTGGGCAAAAGACAGGATGGGGGAATGGAAAGTACAGACTTCCAGGTGGGAAGTGAATAGCTCCTGGGGACTATGGTGTGTAGCATGGTGTCTGCAGTGAATGGTATTGTAGCGTGTATTTGAAGGTTGCCAAGGGAGCAGATCTTGAAAGTTCTCATCATAAGAAAGAAACTTTTTTTTTGTATCTTTTTATGGTGATGGATGGTGAGTAGTTTTATTATGGCAATCATTTGACAACACTGTGTAGTGCTGAATCATTGGGTTTTATACCTGAAATTGATATAATATGGTATGTCACCTAAGTGACAGAGAATATATATAGCAGATATTATTCAGCCATGAGAAAGAAGGAAATCCTATCATTTGGAACAATGGATGAGTGTGGAAGATATTATGCTAGGCAAACTAAGAAGAAGAAAAATGTATGATATCACTTACACGTGGAACCTAAAACAGCTAATTTTATAG
>NW_022637839.1:0-1024 GCF_010015895.1 Lontra canadensis | reverse complement strand
ATCAATACAGACATTGGTAATATGTCAGATCTAGAGTTCAGAATGACAATTCTCAAGGTTCTAGCTGGGCTCGAAAAAGGCATAGAAGATATTAGAGAAACTCTCTCGGGAGATATAAAAGCCCTTTCTGGAGAAATAAAAGAACTAAAATCTAATCAAGTTGAAATAAAAAAGCTATTAATGAGGTGCAATCAAAAATGGAGGCTCTCACTGCTAGGATAAATGAGGCAGAAGAAAGAATTAGCAATATAGAAGACCAAATGACAGAGAATAAAGAAGCTGAGCAAAAGAGGGACAAACAGCTACTGGACCACGAGGGCAGAATTCGAGAGATAATGACACCATAAGACGAAACAACATTAGAATAATTGGGATTCCAGAAGAAGAAGAAAGAGAGAGGGGAGCAGAAGGTATATTGGAGAGAATTATTGGAGAGAATTTCCCCAATATGGCAAAGGGAACAAGCATCAAAATCCAGGAGGTTCAGAGAACCCCACTCAAAATCAATAAGAATAGGTCCACACCCCGTCACCTAATAGTCAAATTTACAAGTCTTAGTGACAAAGAGAAAATCCTGAAAGCAGCCCGGGAGAAGAAGTCTGTAACATACAATGGTAAAAATATTAGATTGGCAGCAGACTTATCCACAGAGACCTGGCAGGCCAGAAAGAGCTGGCATGATATATTCAGAGTACTAAACGAAAAAAACATGCAGCCAAGAATACTATATCCAGCTAGGCTATCATTGAAAATAGGAGGAGAGATTAAAAGCTTCCAGGACAAACAAAAAATGAAAGAATTTGTAAACACCAAACCAGCTCTACAGGAAATATTGAAAGGGGTCCTCTAAGCAAAGAGAGAGCCTAAAAGTAGTAGATCAGAAAGGAACGGAAACAATATACAATAACAGTCACCTTACAGGCAATACAATGGCACTAAATTCATATCTCTCAATAGTTACCCTGAATGTGAATGGGCTAAATGCCCCAATCAAAAGACACAGGGTATCAGAATGGATAAAAAA
>NW_022637838.1:0-1024 GCF_010015895.1 Lontra canadensis | reverse complement strand
GAATTTCCTCATAAACTCTACGTCCAGAATTACACATCAGCTGTGCCAGGCACCTGCCTAACCATTCGAAAGTGGCTTTTTACCACAGAAGAAGAAATCCTCTTAAATGACAATGACCTTGCTGTTACCTACTTTTTTCATCAGGTAGGTGAATTGATCTTCCCGGAAAGGCCTGATTTCTTTTTCTGCTTATATGTAGTATGTAATTTGCCCATCCAGTGTGAATTCTTGATAAACTGCTTTGCCTCCTGGATCTTAGTTAAGTTATATTTTTAAAATGTTCTATCATGGGGCAGCTGGTTGACTTAGTCAGTAGAAGACGGTAACTCTTGATATTCAGGTTGTGAGTTCGAGCCCCATGTTAGAACATTTTAAAAATATAACTTAACTAAGATCCAGGAGGCAAAGCAGTTTATCAAGAATTCACACTGGATGGGCAAATTACATACTACATATAAGCAGAAAAAGAAATCAGGCCTTTCCGGGAAGATCAATTCACCTACCTGATGAAAAAAGTAGGTAACAGCAAGGTCATTGTCATTTAAGAGGATTTCTTCTTCTGTGGTAAAAAGCCACTTTCGAATGGTTAGGCAGGTGCCTGGCACAGCTGATGTGTAATTCTGGACGTAGAGTTTATGAGGAAATTCCTTATGTATCTTTTCACTTCAGCTTTCTTTCTTCCCTTTTTTTTTTTTTTTTTTTTTTGGCTTTCTCTTTAGTACGTAAGCTGGCACCTAATGAATTTCCTCATAAACTCTACGTCCAGAATTACACATCAGCTGTGCCAGGCACCTGCCTAACCATTCGAAAGTGGCTTTTTACCACAGAAGAAGAAATCCTCTTAAATGACAATGACCTTGCTGTTACCTACTTTTTTCATCAGGTAGGTGAATTGATCTTCCCGGAAAGGCCTGATTTCTTTTTCTGCTTATATGTAGTATGTAATTTGCCCATCCAGTGTGAATTCTTGATAAACTGCTTTGCCTCCTGGATCTTAGTTAAGTTATATTTTTAAAATGTTCTA
>NW_022637837.1:0-1024 GCF_010015895.1 Lontra canadensis | reverse complement strand
AACCCTGAGGACGCCCACCCGTCAGCCACAAAGCCGGCTGCAGACGCACTGCGGGAAACTCGCAGACACGCAACACACTCAGGCCAGCAGGTGTCTCTGGGAGCCCGGGACACCCTCCTCGCACACGAGGCACAGACACGCATGCGCACACCACCGGGGACCCACACATCTGCAGACACACAGCCAGGACACTCCAGGTCACCCTGCGGACGCGCACACGGCCTCTGCGTGACACCCAGAGCCCACGCTCAGCCCCACGGGTGGACTCGCCCCCGCCGGGGTCTCCTCCTGGATGCACACACCAGACATGCTCCCATCCCCCAGCCCCAGCCGAGCATGCGCACACAGACTCGCGGGAGGCTCCTTTGCAAGCGTCCTTCTCGACCGCGAAAGTTCAGACACGTCCATGTCAGGAGCCCCCACCCGCCCTGGCCTCTCTCTCCGAGGCTTCCTGGGGACGGGGTGTCTTTGGGGACCCCACCGGTCCAGGAGACGCCACCCTCTGCCCCAGTCTGACTTCAGGGCGCCCCCAGATTCCTTCTCCTGTGTCCCAGCTGGCCAAGTGGGCCACTGTCTCCCCTGTGCCCCAGTTGACCTGTCCACAGTCCCGGAGGCCCCCGAAGAGCCTCCACCTCCGCCATCAGACTGCCATGAGCCCTGGGCTGACCCTCCCGCCTCTAGGAGGCCTTGGCACCCGTCCCCAGGTGCCCAGACCCTCGGGCCCATCCTGGAGCGAGCCCGGAGGGTCCCCTCTCCTGGGCCGGTCCCATCCTCCCCTGTCCCCTGCAGTCTGCTCCCTTGCACTTGGCCTGGACAAATCCTGGGAGCTGGAGTCGCTAAGCTTTTCTCGGGTGTACAGAGAAGGGCTGCCCACCCGCACAGGCGACATCCAGGTCGTGGGCCGGACTCTGAGGCACGTGTGCACCCTGGTCTCAGCTTCGCCTCAGCACTGCCTCTTGTCCCCGCAGCCCCGAAGGACATCCCGTCCATGCTCTGTCCTGGGGCCCATCTCCTGGGACCCTGC
>NW_022637836.1:0-1024 GCF_010015895.1 Lontra canadensis | reverse complement strand
TAGAACATTTTAAAAATATAACTTAACTAAGATCCAGGAGGCAAAGCAGTTTATCAAGAATTCACACTGGATGGGCAAATTACATACTACATATAAGCAGAAAAAGAAATCAGGCCTTTCCGGGAAGATCAATTCACCTACCTGATGAAAAAAGTAGGTAACAGCAAGGTCATTGTCATTTAAGAGGATTTCTTCTTCTGTGGTAAAAAGCCACTTTCGAATGGTTAGGCAGGTGCCTGGCACAGCTGATGTGTAATTCTGGACGTAGAGTTTATGAGGAAATTCATTAGGTGCCAGCTTACGTACTAAAGAGAAAGCCAAAAAAAAAAAAAAAAAAAAAAGGGAAGAAAGAAAGCTGAAGTGAAAAGATACATAAGGAATTTCCTCATAAACTCTACGTCCAGAATTACACATCAGCTGTGCCAGGCACCTGCCTAACCATTCGAAAGTGGCTTTTTACCACAGAAGAAGAAATCCTCTTAAATGACAATGACCTTGCTGTTACCTACTTTTTTCATCAGGTAGGTGAATTGATCTTCCCGGAAAGGCCTGATTTCTTTTTCTGCTTATATGTAGTATGTAATTTGCCCATCCAGTGTGAATTCTTGATAAACTGCTTTGCCTCCTGGATCTTAGTTAAGTTATATTTTTAAAATGTTCTATCATGGGGCAGCTGGTTGACTTAGTCAGTAGAAGACGGTAACTCTTGATATTCAGGTTGTGAGTTCGAGCCCCATGATAGAACATTTTAAAAATATAACTTAACTAAGATCCAGGAGGCAAAGCAGTTTATCAAGAATTCACACTGGATGGGCAAATTACATACTACATATAAGCAGAAAAAGAAATCAGGCCTTTCCGGGAAGATCAATTCACCTACCTGATGAAAAAAGTAGGTAACAGCAAGGTCATTGTCATTTAAGAGGATTTCTTCTTCTGTGGTAAAAAGCCACTTTCGAATGGTTAGGCAGGTGCCTGGCACAGCTGATGTGTAATTCTGGACGTAGAGTTTATGAGGAAATTC
>NW_022637835.1:0-1024 GCF_010015895.1 Lontra canadensis | reverse complement strand
GCAGGGTCCCAGGAGATGGGCCCCAGGACAGAGCATGGACGGGATGTCCTTCGGGGCTGCGGGGACAAGAGGCAGTGCTGAGGCGAAGCTGAGACCAGGGTGCACACGTGCCTCAGAGTCCGGCCCACGACCTGGATGTCGCCTGTGCGGGTGGGCAGCCCTTCTCTGTACACCCGAGAAAAGCTTAGCGACTCCAGCTCCCAGGATTTGTCCAGGCCGAGTGCAAGGGAGCAGACTGCAGGGGACAGGGGAGGATGGGACCGGCCCAGGAGAGGGGACCCTCCGGGCTCGCTCCAGGATGGGCCCGAGGGTCTGGGCACCTGGGGACGGGTGCCAAGGCCTCCTAGAGGCGGGAGGGTCAGCCCAGGGCTCATGGCAGTCTGATGGCGGAGGTGGAGGCTCTTCGGGGGCCTCCGGGACTGTGGACAGGTCAACTGGGGCACAGGGGAGACAGTGGCCCACTTGGCCAGCTGGGACACAGGAGAAGGAATCTGGGGGCGCCCTGGAGTCAGACTGGGGCAGAGGGTGGCGTCTCCTGGACCGGTGGGGTCCCCAAAGACACCCCGTCCCCAGGAAGCCTCGGAGAGAGAGGCCAGGGCGGGTGGGGGCTCCTGACATGGACGTGTCTGAACTTTCGCGGTCGAGAAGGACGCTTGCAAAGGAGCCTCCCGCGAGTCTGTGTGCGCATGCTCGGCTGGGGCTGGGGGATGGGAGCATGTCTGGTGTGTGCATCCAGGAGGAGACCCCGGCGGGGGCGAGTCCACCCGTGGGGCTGAGCGTGGGCTCTGGGTGTCACGCAGAGGCCGTGTGCGCGTCCGCAGGGTGACCTGGAGTGTCCTGGCTGTGTGTCTGCAGATGTGTGGGTCCCCGGTGGTGTGCGCATGCGTGTCCGTGCCTCGTGTGCGAGGAGGGTGTCCCGGGCTCCCAGAGACACCTGCTGGCCTGAGTGTGTTGCGTGTCTGCGAGTTTCCCGCAGTGCGTCTGCAGCCGGCTTTGTGGCTGACGGGTGGGCGTCCTCAGGGTT
>NW_022637834.1:0-1024 GCF_010015895.1 Lontra canadensis | reverse complement strand
AGCCCTCACGTGGACACAGGCCTTGTAGAGAAACCTTATGAACCTCAGGACACTGGGGGAGCTTCGAAGAGAGACTTGAAGAGTCGCGGTAGTAAAAAATCTTTGGAGTGCAAGAAATGTGGGAAAACTTTCACTTGCATGTCGTCCTTTTGGGGTCAGGTGAAGGATCACTGTGGACAGAGAGTCCATGCGTGTGACGTGTGTGGGAAGGCCTTTATGTATCAGTCTTACCTTACACGTCACATGAGAATTCACAGTGGGGAGAGACCCTATGAATGTGTGGAGTGTGGAGAAGCCTTTGGGTCTGTTTCAAGTCTGCAAAGACATGTGAGGACACACACTCGGGAAAAACCCTGTAAATGTCAGCAATGTGGGAAAGCCTTCCCTGGTGACTGCTCCCTTGAAGCACACATGAGAAGACATGAAGAGCACACAACCTTAGAATGTAGGGAGTGCGGGCAAAGTTTCAGGAAACATCTGCCTTTTGAACGTCACATGACCACTCACAATGTCATGAAACCCTATGAGTGTAAGGAGTGTGGCAGACTCTTTAGATATCACACAGCCCTTGGAGTCCATATGAGGACACATACTGGGGGTAGACCCTACAAATGTACGGAGTGTGGGAAAACTTTCCAGAAGTGTGAACATTTTAATCGTAACATGGCCACCCACAATACCGTGAAACCCTATGAATGTAACCAGTGTGGCAGATCCTGCCGGGATCACACAAACCTGCGCATCCATATGAGGACACACACTGGGGAAAGACCCTATGAATGTCAGCAGTGTGGGAAGACCTTCAGATATCTTGGAAATCTGCGGGAACATACGACAACACACACGGGGGAGAGACTGTATGAATGTCAGCAGTGTGGGAAGACCTTCAGGTATAACTCATGCCTGCGAGAACACATGTGGAAGCACACTGGAGAGAGACCCTATAAGTGTCAGCACTGTGGAAAAGCCTTCATTCGTCACCACACCCTTGTACTACATACTGTGAGAAGGCACACCGAGGGTG
>NW_022637833.1:0-1025 GCF_010015895.1 Lontra canadensis | reverse complement strand
TTTTCATTATCATTTGTTTCCATGAATTTTTTCAATTCTTCTTTAATTTCCTGGTTGACCCATTCATTCTTTAGAGTCGCCATATATTTGGGTTCTTTCCAAATTTCCTCTTGCGATTGAGTTCTAGCTTCAGAGCATTGTGGTCTGAAAATATGCAGGGAATGATCCCAATTTTTTGATAACAGTTAAGACCTGATTTAGAACCAAGGATGTGATCTATTCTGGAGAATGTTCCATGTGCACTAGAGAAGAATGTGTATTCTGTTGCTTTGGGATGAAATGTTCTGAATATATCTGTGATGTCCATCTGGTCCAGTGTGTCATTTAAGGCCTTTATTTCCTTGTTGATCTTTTGCTTGGATGATCTGTCCATTTCAGTGAGGGGAGTGTTAAAGTCCCCTACTATTATTGTATGATTGTCGATGTGTTTCTTTGATTTTGTTATTAATTGGTTTATATAGTTGGCTGCTCCCACGTTAGGGGCATAGATATTTACAATTGTTAGATCTTCTTGTTGGACAGATCCTTTGAGTATGATATAGTGTCCATCTTCATCTCTTATTATAGTCTTTGGTTTAAAATCTAAGTGATCTGATATAAGGATTGCCACTCCTGCTTTCTTCTGATGTCCATTAGCATGGTAAATTCTTTTCCACCCCCTCACTTTAAATCTGGAAGTGTCTTCGGGTTTAAAATGAGTTTCTTGTAGGCAACATATAGATGGGTTTTGTTTTTTTATCCATTCTGATACCCTGTGTCTTTTGATTGGGGCATTTAGCCCATTAACATTCAGGGTAACTATTGAGAGATATGAATTTAGTGCCATTGTATTGCCTGTAAGGTGACTGCTATTGTTTCTGTTCCTTTCTGATCTACTACTTTTAGGTTCTCTCTTTGCTTAGAGGACCCCTTTCAATATTTCCTGTAGAGCTGGCTTGGTGTTTACAAATTCTTTCAGTTTTTGTTTGTCCTGGAAGCTTTTAATCTCTCCTTCTATTTTCAATGATAGCCTAGCTGGATATAGT
>NW_022637832.1:0-1027 GCF_010015895.1 Lontra canadensis | reverse complement strand
GTGATGAAAATGCTCTGGAACTAGATAGAGGTGTGATGATTGCACAGTACTGTAAATGTTCTAAAGCCAGTGAATTTTTCACTTTAAAATGATTAATTTTATATTATGTGAAATTTACCTCAATGAACAAAATTTTAAATGTGAAAACAATGCTGCAATGCATTTTTAATTGCCTTTAAGTATACCTATCATCATTTCCTAGAAAAGGAAATTAAGCCAAGTGATATGTACATTTTTAGCATATTAGCACATACTAACAAATTACTTTCCAGAGAGATCATGCCAAATTAGAATTCTATCAAAGGTATATTGGAAAGAAAACACAGATTACCAGGAGGAATCATTAAGGAAAAAAACACACACCAGGCACCTTGGTGGTTCAGTGGGTTAAGCCTCTGCTTAGGTCATGACCTCAGGGCCCAGGATCAAGCTCTGCATCTGGCTTTCTGCTCAGCCGGGAGACTGCTTCCCCGCTCTCTCAGCTTGTCTCTCTGCCTACTTGTGATCTCTCTTTCTCTCTCTCTCTGTCAAATAAATAAAAAGTCTTAAGGGGTGCATGGGTGGCTCAGTGGGTTAAAGCCTCTGCCTTCAGCTCAGGTCATGGTCCCAGAGTCCTGGGATCTAGCCCCACATCTGGCTCTCTGCTCATCGGGGAGCCTGCTTCCCCACTCTCTCAGCTTGCCTCTCTGCCTACTTGTGATCTCTCTTTCTCTCTCTCTCTCTGTCAAATAAATAAAACATCTTCAGGGGCACCTGGGTGGCTCAGTGGGATAAAGCCTCTGCCTTCAGCTCAGGTCATGATCCCAGATCTAGCCCCACATCTGGCTCTCTACTCAGCAGGGAGCCTGCTTCCCTTCCTCTCTCTCTCTCTCTGCCTGCCTCTCTGCCTACTTGTGATCTCTGTCTGTCAAATAAATAAATCTTTAAAAAAAAAGTCTTAACACAGACACACAAGCAACTTTGCTAAAGTAATAGGTAAGTACATTCTTATTTGTAAGTTTATATATCCTAGAGAACTGAAGTGACA
>NW_022637831.1:0-1027 GCF_010015895.1 Lontra canadensis | reverse complement strand
CTAAATGTGTAATGTGAGAATGGGAAGCATGTGCAATGGGAAAGGAAGCTTAGCAAGTAGATGGGCAAAGATCAAGTGTCATTACAGGGAATCTAGAAACTGTAGGGAATCATCAAAAGTCCCAAAGAGGGGCGCCTGGGTGGCTCAGATGGTTAAGCATCTGCCTTTGACTCAGGTCGTGATCCCAGGGTCCTGGGATTGAGTTCCACATTGGGCTCCCTGCTCAGCAAGGAGCCGCTTCTCCCTCTCCCTCTGCCCCTGCTTGTGATCTCTCTCTGTCAAATAAATAAAATCTTAAAACACACACACACACACACACACAATTTCCAAAGGAAGGAATGGTCTGATCATATCACTGATCCAGAAAAAACTCTTTAGCCAATATACAGTATGCACATGGCATTGGGGTAGAAACAAATTTCCATATTACTAAGGGGAGGCAAGCTGAGCAGTTTAGTCAAATATCAAGGTCAGTGTCCAGTGAGTTTCAGGAATTTCATTGAGAGGGTTTATGTACCAAAAAAAACGTTGTTCTGGATGGCCACTGAAATTCTATTTCTAGTTTAAAGTTCCAAGATTCATTAAATCAAAAAACTGTAGGAATTTACTTGAAATTAAAGTCATGTGTTCACCCTCTTAGGGAAAGAAAAAACAAGATAAACATATATTTTTATATACATAGAAAATCTATATATGCACGTATTCTGATCTTTCCTAAAAGCATCATTGCCTGTTTTGTCTCATAAGTTCAGGAACAACAGTTGTTAGCATCATTACGTATCATACACACGCATCGTGTGGGTGCTGCTGCTTTCTTGTCCTGGCTTGCTGTTAGCAATTCACTGTTAGGTGTCTTACCCAGGAGTATAAAACATCCCTTATGGATGTGGATAATTCATACTTGTGAGCACATAATCCTCAATATTAGAATAAAGCTATGTTTTTAATTTGAGAGAGAGAGAGCGCGCGCGCACAGGCAAGAGGGGCAGAGAGAGGGAGAGCGCGTCTCAAGAAGACTCCGTGCTAA
>NW_022637830.1:428-1027 GCF_010015895.1 Lontra canadensis | reverse complement strand
ACGGACGCGCGGCCCCAACCCGGCCCTCAACTCTGCTCCGGGAACGCTCCCCTTTACATGGACCCCCGGGGGCCGCGTCATCTCAGCGCATTTTTCAGGTGTCCGCGACAGGCCCTGAGCGAGAAAGGGCCTTCGGCCACGTAGAACAGGGCGGTCCCCAGGGCTGCCCAACCCGGGCCAATTCTCACGAGCGTTCTCCCCCAAACCGATCCCGGTTTGGGCAGAACGCTCGTGAGAATTGGCCGGAAAACGCCCGGCTAACTCGCTTCGGGTGCCGCACGTCTGCAGGGCAGCCCCCTGGGCCTGGTCCGGCCTCGCGAACCGTCGTGTCTGAACCCAGCCAAAAATCCCTCCAGGAGTCAGGCTGCAGCGAGGGCGACGCCTGTTGATCCTCAGACTGTTCTTGTCCCCTACATGGCACTGTCACCTGCGGCCAGGCCTATCCGAGCCACAGACACGAACCATCGCCTGCTCCCTCAGTCTTCCGATTCCAGGGTCCTGTCCCTCGGGGCCTCCAATTGGGGAACCCTGCGTCCGGCCCCATGACTCCCGCTCCCACCCCGGCACCAATCGTGCCTTTCGGCGCCACGGAGAGTTCT
>NW_022637830.1:0-328 GCF_010015895.1 Lontra canadensis | reverse complement strand
GGTCAGCACCATTCTAGGGGGCTCCGGCAGCCCGAATAGACGGAAGCAGACGCGCGGCCCCAACCCGGCCCTCAACTCTGCTACGGGAACGCTCCCCTTTACCGGGACCCCCGGTGGGGCCGCGTCATCTCAGCGCGTATTTCAGGTGGCCGGGACAGGCCCTGAGCGAGAAAGGGCCTTCGGCCTCGTGGAACAGGGCGGTCCGCAGGGCTGCCCAACGCCGGCCAATTCTCACGAGCGTTCTGCCCAAACCGATCCCGGTTTGGGCAGAACGCTCGTGAGAATTGGCCGGAAAAAGCCCGGCGAACTCGCTTCGGGTGCCGCACGT
>NW_022637829.1:0-1027 GCF_010015895.1 Lontra canadensis | reverse complement strand
CTAAATGTGTAATGTGAGAATGGGAAGCATGTGCAATGGGAAAGGAAGCTTAGCAAGTAGATGGGCAAAGATCAAGTGTCATTACAGGGAATCTAGAAACTGTAGGGAATCATCAAAAGTCCCAAAGAGGGGCGCCTGGGTGGCTCAGATGGTTAAGCATCTGCCTTTGACTCAGGTCGTGATCCCAGGGTCCTGGGATTGAGTTCCACATTGGGCTCCCTGCTCAGCAAGGAGCCGCTTCTCCCTCTCCCTCTGCCCCTGCTTGTGATCTCTCTCTGTCAAATAAATAAAATCTTAAAACACACACACACACACACACACAATTTCCAAAGGAAGGAATGGTCTGATCATATCACTGATCCAGAAAAAACTCTTTAGCCAATATACAGTATGCACATGGCATTGGGGTAGAAACAAATTTCCATATTACTAAGGGGAGGCAAGCTGAGCAGTTTAGTCAAATATCAAGGTCAGTGTCCAGTGAGTTTCAGGAATTTCATTGAGAGGGTTTATGTACCAAAAAAAACGTTGTTCTGGATGGCCACTGAAATTCTATTTCTAGTTTAAAGTTCCAAGATTCATTAAATCAAAAAACTGTAGGAATTTACTTGAAATTAAAGTCATGTGTTCACCCTCTTAGGGAAAGAAAAAACAAGATAAACATATATTTTTATATACATAGAAAATCTATATATGCACGTATTCTGATCTTTCCTAAAAGCATCATTGCCTGTTTTGTCTCATAAGTTCAGGAACAACAGTTGTTAGCATCATTACGTATCATACACACGCATCGTGTGGGTGCTGCTGCTTTCTTGTCCTGGCTTGCTGTTAGCAATTCACTGTTAGGTGTCTTACCCAGGAGTATAAAACATCCCTTATGGATGTGGATAATTCATACTTGTGAGCACATAATCCTCAATATTAGAATAAAGCTATGTTTTTAATTTGAGAGAGAGAGAGCGCGCGCGCACAGGCAAGAGGGGCAGAGAGAGGGAGAGCGCGTCTCAAGAAGACTCCGTGCTAA
>NW_022637828.1:0-1028 GCF_010015895.1 Lontra canadensis | reverse complement strand
CCATTGGCGTGGACACGGGTTCTGAGGTGGTGTCACGGACAAGCCCTGCCTCTGACCAGGACACCACATCTCCCTCCGCCCTGGTGCCCTCACATGCCGCGACGTCGCCTTCTCTACCTTCCCCCGCATCACAAGCCAGGGACCCTACTCCACCTGTCCCTGCCACTTCACCAAGCACGCCAGCCGGGCTGGGGACCAGCGGCGCGTTGAGCACAAGCTTGGGACTTGTGACAAGTCCACCCTCCGGTGTGAGCAGCACCTCAGGTGACAGCCGGGTGTTTTCAGAAGCGTCTCCCGCTACAGAGGGACTCCACCTTTCCGGGAACACAGCAGTGACCAGCTTGGGGACCAGCCCGTCTACACAGGAGTCCCAGTCCTCTGCCCCAGCGGGATCAGAGACACCCAAAGGCACCACCGCAGTGGTCCCCTCTTCGCTCAGTGGGGACGCCTCATTTTCCACACCGGAGGCTGGCCTTTCTGAAACCACAGAGTCTGAGACACAGTCAGCGTCATCCCCTGGCCTGGAACCACGGGAAGCCAGCACGTCCCCGCACACCGCCGTGGACTCGGAGACAGTGAGTGTCCCTTCACCAGCGTCCACTGATACTACTGCCGAGGACTCTAGGACCCATGTCATCTCCTCCAGCAGGACATCCACCCCTGGCCCTGCTCAGTCCACGATGTCACCAGACATCTCCACCGGAATCAACACCAGGCTCTCTACCTCCCCCATCTTGACCGAGTCCACAGCTATAGCCATGGTCCCCAAAACAGTTGTCCCTGGGGCTACATCACAGGACACCAGAACCACGGATGCACCAACCACGGCCTCCTGGGCCGAAAGTCACTCAGCAGGGACTCGGGTTTCTGCAAGCTCGGTAGTGACCATTGGCGTGGACACGGGTTCTGAGGTGGTGTCACGGACAAGCCCTGCCTCTGACCAGGACACCACATCTCCCTCCGCCCTGGTGCCCTCACATGCCGCGACGTCGCCTTCTCTACCTTCCCCCGCATCACAAGCCAGGGAC
>NW_022637827.1:0-1028 GCF_010015895.1 Lontra canadensis | reverse complement strand
GAATAGTAGTTCTTGAAGGTGGACACCAGCTTGAAGGGGACATGGGGCGTTAGTGAGCAGGTCACTTGCCCGTTGGCACCGATGTCGAGATCTGACACGCTAATTAGGGCAATAACAGTACCTGATTGAGCGTCCTCTCGGATAGGCAAGGATAAGGAAGTCAATGCAATCTGAGGGACGTTATCATTTTTATCCAAAACCTTCAATAAAACAGTGCAATGTCCGGCCATGGGTGGGTGGCCTTTGTCCGTCGCGTCAACACGAATTTTGTATAAATTTAATTTTTCAAAATCTAAATTCCCTTTAGTTACTATTTCTCCAGTATTTGGATCTATCCTAAACTGGTCTCTAACTGTGGTTGGAACAAGACTATTGAAAGAGTATGAAATTTCCCCATTCACTCCTTCATCCCGATCAGAAGCATTCAGTCTGATGACTGTTGTTCCGTTGCCAGAATTTTCGAAGATCCTTACTTCATATTCAGTCTGTTCGAAAGTGGGAGCATTGTCATTCACGTCCAGCACAGTGACCAGCAGCTGAACAGAGCCAGTGAGCTCAGGTTTGCCTTCGTCAGTGGCTGTCAGCAGTAAGTTATGTTCGGGAGCTTCCTCTCTGTCCAAGGATTTCCTTAACACGAGCCCAATTTGTGTATTGTCATCACTGTTGGTTTTCACATCTAAGGCGAAATATTCGCTGGAGCTGAGTTTATAGGTTAAGTGGGAATTCGAGCCAACATCCTCATCTGACGCGCCCTCTAGTGGAAACAGAGAATCTGGCAGTCTTGATTCGTAAATCAGCACCCTTTGTTCCTTTAAACGAAACACTGGCGCGTTGTCGTTAATGTCCTTCACCTCCACCTCCACATGGAAAACCTGCAGCGGCCTGTCCACGATCACCTCCAGGTGGATGCTACACTCCGCGCTCCGCCCGCACAGCTCCTCCCGATCGATCCGAGAATTCACAAACAAAATGCCATTCTGTAGATTTACCTCCAGAAGGTCCCCGTGGCCTTTGGACGCCACCCGGAA
>NW_022637826.1:0-1028 GCF_010015895.1 Lontra canadensis | reverse complement strand
GGGCAATGGTGCCCATTTCCCATCCTCCAGGATCTACTGCAGCTCCAGACATAGACACACACAACGTATTGTCCCGGTCGTTAATCCCTAGTAATCTCAGGTCTTCCGGCAAGTAGAAAGCATTTACTCCTGGTGTAGTAACTGGTAATTCTTTCTTGAAATGTTACTATAAAATTGCCTGGGCTTCTTCAAAGTCTTTTTTTTTTTTTTTTTTACTTCTCCCTCCCTCCCTCTTCTTTCTTGTTTTCTCCCTTTCACTCAGGAAACATCTAAATCCTTAGATAAATAAAAGCAGTGTATACCTGATTATTTTCTGTAGGCACAAGTACTGCTCTAAATGTTTTGTTTTTTGTTTTATTTAAGATTTTATTCATTTATTTGACACAGACTGAGAGAGATCACAAATAGGCAGAGAGGCAGGCAGGGAGAGAGAGGGAGGGAAGCAGGCTCCCTGCTGAGCAGAGAGCCCAATGCGGGGCTCCATCCCAGGACCCTGAGATCATGACTTGAGCCAAAGGCCGAGGCTTAACCCACTGAGCCACCCAGGTGCCCCAAGTACTGCTCTAAATTTTTAAAAGCTTTTTCTTGTTGAGTAAATTTCTTGTTGAAAAATTCTTTTGTTACTTATAAAATTTTCTTAATGTTGTGCTCCGCTCTGCCTCCCCTCTGTCATTTTTTCTTTGCTTTTCCAAATTTAATCTCAGTATCACTGTATACATCTTAAACACCATGGAATTTAATATTAAATATTTTTATTGGCTATATAGAACATGTTTTAATATTAAAATCTCATGGCTATAATTTTAATTAAGTACCATCTTATAGTCTCTTCTTTTATTCTTTTGTTATCTTGGCAATAAGAAAAATAATATGCCCTGATCTAGGTTAAGAATCTAGTAAAGTTGGTGTTAAACATTTCTCTGAGTACTACACAAAATATGTAATTTAAGGAACAGTCTGAATCTTCAAAATTCTGGTTTTTTTTTCTTTCTTTTTAAAATGCAATTGAAGAGTACAAAGACCACATA
>NW_022637825.1:0-1028 GCF_010015895.1 Lontra canadensis | reverse complement strand
CCTGTTCCTGAGTGCGCCTGAACAGGAGAGGATAAGGCCAGGCCCTAATTAACCCGGGAGCTGCCAGTCTGCGCAGAGTGCCACCCAGGGAAACGCACGCGGTTGCAGAGAGGAGGATGCATTTCCTGAACTCTGCGAGGCAATGTGATCCCAGGGTGTGAACCTGGATCCCGGGAAAGCAAGGCCTAAGTGCTACCAACGCTCCCGCAACCCTCCTTCCCTTACGCTGAGAGAGCGATTGCCCAAAGCCGTGCCGGGGAAGCGGCAGGGAAGGGCGGTTCACACCAAGCGGGAAAACCTCTGGGCAAGCACAGCATTCGCTCAGACATAAGAGTCGGTTCGCTTGGAGTGCTCCTGTCGCCTCTCTTCTTGTCTGGGGAAAGCACGGGCCTGTTCCTGCGTGCGCCTGAACGGGAGAGGAAAAGCTGCGTAGGCCCTGGCTAACCCGGGAGCAACCAATATGTGCGCACCCTTCTACAGGGACGAGGCTTCCTCTTCTGAGGTCGGCGAGGCAGTATGAGCCCAAGGGGCAAACCTGGGTCCCGGGAAAGCAAAGCCTAAGTGGTACCAATTCTCCAGCAACTCATCTTCACTTGCACGAGAGAGCAATTGCCCAAAGCCTTGCCGGGGAAGCGGCAGGGAAGGGCGTTTCGCACCAAGCGGGAAAACCTCCGGGAAAGCTCAGCGTTCGCTAAGAAATAAGAGTAGCGTTATTTGGAGTGTTACTGACTCCTCTCCTCTCGTCTGGGGAAGCACGGGCCTGTTCCTGAGTGCGCCTGAACGGGAGAGGAAAAGGCGAGGAGGCCCTGGCTAACCCAGGAGCAACCAATATGTGCGCACGCTGCTACATGGACGAGGCTGCCTCTTCTGTGGTCGGCGAGGCAGTATGAGCCCAAGGCGCAAAGCTGGGTCCCGGGAAAGCAAAGCCTAAGTGGTACCAATTCTCCAGCAACTCATCTCTTCCGCGAGAGAGCGATAGCCCAAAGCCTTGCTGGGGAAGCGGCAGCGAAGGGCGTTTCGCACCAAGC
>NW_022637824.1:0-1029 GCF_010015895.1 Lontra canadensis | reverse complement strand
AAAAATATTATATTTATTTATTTATTTATTTATTTGAAGGAGGTGAGAGCACACATGCGCAAGCAGGGGGAGGAGCAGGCAGAGGGAGAAGCAGGCTCCCCATTGAGCAGGGAGCCCCATGCCGGAGTGGATCTTGGGACCCTGGGATCGTGACCCAAGCCAAAGGCAGACACTTAATGGACTGAGCCCCCCAGGCACCCCAGGAATGGACTACTGATACAAGTGACAACCAGGATGGTTCTCAAGGGAATTATGCTAAATAAAAGAAGCCAATATCAGAAGGTCGCGTACTGTATTTCTATGCATGACTGTCTTGAAATGTCAGAATTTGGGGAGTTATATTGACCAGAGTATGTTGCCAAGGGTTAGGGAGGGAGTGTTGATTATAAAAGGGAGGCACGGCGGCTTCTTTGGGCAGAGAGAACAGTTCTGTGTCCGACTGTGGTAGTAATTACATGAATCTACACAATTTCATAAAATGTTTCAAGGCAATTGAGTGCATATAAAAAACTGATGAATTCCCCCCCCACAAAAGGTATTTAGTTAATAAATTGTAGCACTATCAATGTCCTGGTTTTTACAAATGTACCATAATTATATATACAAATCTATAATTATATATATATATTTTTAATGTAATATATAATTATTTTTAAAATATTTTCATATATAATTATATCATTATAAAATGGTTTCGTTGGAGGAAGCTGACTGAAGGCTGTACAAGATCTCTTCATCTATGTGCGACTTTTATGTGAATCTAAGATTATTTAGAAATAAAAACAGTTTAAAAAGTAAAAGGAAAGTGTACTTTGTTAATATTTTCTATTTCACCAGATGGACTCCTAAGCTCTCACCCTATTTTGACATGCATTAATGCAACTTCGTGGACCACAGTGAGTAGATTTACAGGTCGTCTAACCATTTTTATATCCACCACCAATCATCAAAAATGAGCCTGTGACATGAAAGACAGCACGAAGACCCCACTGCCAACCAGAGAATGCTGTTGACATCACTTCCGCCCCT
>NW_022637823.1:0-1029 GCF_010015895.1 Lontra canadensis | reverse complement strand
GTGGAATGGTTTGGACGTGAGTGGCAGACGGAGTCCTAGGGTATGGCTCAGGGGACCCCAATCTTGAGGCCTTTTTGGCCAGGCATCTGGGGA
This sequence comes from Lontra canadensis, assembly GCF_010015895.1. Classification (NCBI taxonomy): domain Eukaryota; kingdom Metazoa; phylum Chordata; class Mammalia; order Carnivora; family Mustelidae; genus Lontra; species Lontra canadensis. Next base: position 936 of record NW_022637823.1, on the reverse strand, counting down.
CTGAATATCATAACCCAACTTATGTTTATTGTTAGGGCCTGGGAGCACGGAGGGCGCCATCAGTTGGCACTGAAGCAGGCACCTCCAATGTCTGAGGTGGGAGCGGGTTCACGAGGCACGTCAGGCCCTGGGTTTAAGATCCAAGGGGTGCTGAATGTGGAGGTGGCCACAGGGAAGCATGCAGATTTCTCTCACTCTGAGGGTTTTATGCAACAACACATTGCCACGGTTTCCTCCTGGGTAGGAATCAGAGTCTTGGGGTGTGGCTAAGGGATCCCAAATCTGGAGGGCTTGGGGGTGAGGCCTCCGAGGACTGAAGCCTGAAAACACAGCCTGGGGTTTGGCTTAGTGCCCAGGGTCATATCAGGCCTGAACTGCCTGCACTCTGGTCAGCTCCCTAAGGTGATAAATTGAGGGCAAATGTCAGACAACATGTCAGGCTCCTGGTATGTGGCCAGGGGCACCACTGAAGGTCAGGGTGGCCTCAAGGGTACAAGCCAGTTTCTCCCAATTGGAGAGTTCTGTGCAGCTGCAAATTGCACAGTTTCCTTCTGGGTTACAGCTAGGGTCCTGAGGTGTGGCTCAGGGATTCTCAATATGGATGTCTTGGAGGACACACCTGTGGAGATGGAAGCCTGAAAACCCAACCTAGGTTTAGGGTTAGGGTTAGGGCCTCGGAGCATGGGAGGCCCAAACTTCTGGTGCCAAGGTGGGCTCCCCTGGAGGTGAAAGCAATGTTCCAGTGGTCCATCAACCTCCAAGACCGTGGCCAGGTTTGCACTAAAAGTGAGGTTTCCTAAGGGGCTATGCAGGTATCTCTCGCTCCGAGGGTACTGTGCTACTCTAAACAGGACAGTTTTCTCCTGGGTGTCAGGCAGAATCCTGGAGTGTGGTACTGGGGTTCCCAATCTGGTGGGTGTGGGTTCTAACTGGAGA
>NW_022637822.1:0-1029 GCF_010015895.1 Lontra canadensis | reverse complement strand
CCCTGCTCAGCAGGGAGTCTTCTTCCCCTCTCCCTCTCCTTCTTCCCTTCCCCCACTCCTATTCTCTGTCTCTCTGTCTCTATCCCTGTCTCTCTCTCTCATATTTTTTCTCTCCCTCAAATGAATCAAAATCTTAAAAAAAATCATTTTCCAGTTATACTTCCCCGTACCTCCTCAATCACTTCCTGTTAATATTGATATGGCAGAGCAGTGTGGGAGCCTGACTGTTTGGATTCGAGTCTAACCTAACCTCTCTGACCTTCCACTCACCATAAGGATGGTACCTGCTTCCTATGGCTGCTAGAGGTTTAATTAAGTTAATATAATCAAAGCTCTTTTGTAAGCCATTACTATAATTATTAATAATTATTTGACGTAAGTAAGATGGCTCTTTCTGCCTTCATCATCGCTATTCTACTTCCTTAGTTGTTGGAGATGGGTGCAGGTAGAGGTTACCAGATAGCTCCTGCTTTATCTGTTGTTTTATTTCTATCAGTGACTCCCCGGTGAGTAGTTTTGACTGTAATACAGGCTAGCCCCAATTCAGATCAAGAGAAGTAGAGGCAATTTTGCACTGACTTAAAAGTGTGATGAAACTTGATCCTACTGAAGGTATAGATATATTAAAATGTATATGAAGCACATTTGACTTAAACATTGTATATCGTTGGTGTATATTTATGTTGTGTGTTATATTGGTACTCCCTATTAGGTTTTTTTTTTTTTAATTCTTTTTTTTTTTTTTTAAAGATTTTATTTATTTATTTGTCAGAGACAGAGGGAGAGAGAGCGAGCGAGCACAGACAGACAGAGGCAGAGGGAGAAGCAGGCTCCCTGCCGAGCAAGGAGCCCGATGTGGGACTCGATCCCAGGACGCTGGGATCATGACCTGAGCCGAAGGCAGCCGCTTAACCAACTGAGCCACCCAGGCATCCCGGTACTCCCTATTAGTTAAAAAGAACATGTTAGGATCCTATATTTGAGAAATGTATGTCAAAATATTTAAATAAAACAGCTCTACTTTTTAAA
>NW_022637821.1:0-1029 GCF_010015895.1 Lontra canadensis | reverse complement strand
AACTCATCAAACTGTACATTTAAGATCTATGCATTTTGCTGTTTACAGTTATGCCCGAATGAAAAGTGTACTTGGCAAAAAAGCTTTTTTTAGATATATATGTACTAAGAAATTTTATTAATTATGTAGCAAGGTGACAATGAGGAATTGACACTATATATCCTTCCGGGAAAGGAACGAATGTTTGCCCTCCCCAAAGAGGGTAGCCAGGCCTTTGTTCTTAAGGACTTAGTTTTCCCAATCCACAGCAAGGAGTTAAGTTTCGCCTGCTGAAAAAAATTGGCAAGAACCTAAAAGACACCCTTCATATAAGACTAAACCTGTGGAGGATTTTAAGCTGAATGGTGCTGGAGGCTTAGTATTTGGTGTTTCCAGGGTGGAGAAGAACAGGCAGCTGGCTTCCTGGTATGGAAACAATGCTGCAGCTGCAGTTACACTGGAATAATGAGGCCCTGAGCCTGGTGGGATGTAGGTCCTCCTGGTCGTAGGATCTCTGAGATGGTAGACTGGGAGTCTTGACAAAGGTCTCTGTGACCAAGCGTGGCACATTGGAACTGAGCCACAGTTTTTGCCTTCAGATGGCAAAGATGAAAAGCAACAGTTACTCCCATGGTTTAAGGACCTAACCCTCCAGGCACCTGGGTGGGTCAGTTGGTTGAGTTTCTCTTGATTTGGGCTCATGTCTGATCTGAGAGTCATGGGATCAAGCCCCACATTGGGCTCCATGCTCAATGGGAAACTGACTTGAGATTTCTCTCTCTCTCTCCCCCTCACTGCCCCTCCCCGCTGCTTCCACACACGCTCTCTCTAAATAAATAAAAATAAAATCTTTGTTTTTAAAAAAAGGACCTGACCTTCTGCCATTTGGGATAAACTGCAAAAGCCCCAGAATTCCCATACAATACAAAGGTTTGGGGAGGAAAAACAGACCCTGGGCTTTTTTGCCAACCTAGGTGATAGGAGGCGTAAAGCAGATTATACCCGATGTAGACAAGGAACTATATTTGCCCTTTCTTATACCTAAGTGTT
>NW_022637820.1:0-1030 GCF_010015895.1 Lontra canadensis | reverse complement strand
TGGCCAGAGATACCTAAAGCTACTTTGAAATATAAAGAACATGATTATAAGAAATTAGAAGGATCTCTAACCTCTCTCTCACCACTTTGACACAATATGCAAAGGAATATTTTCCAACATATATTACTTAAAATGCCTATGGTGACTGGATGTTTGTAAAACAACTGGTTAATTTAAATAGGCTTCTTTACTACAAACGTTGTCAGAACATTTGCTAAACTGATGTGCATGGGGAGGAACAGAAAGATATATAATATGTACTATGTCAGCTCTCTAGGCTTATTTTCCCATAGAAGATACTATTCTTTTTCCTAAGCTCATTGTCCCTTAGAACATTGACCTCACTTAGAGCAAAGGAAGGGACAATATGTGTGAAGCAAAGGCAGGGTTAAAAAAGAAGATGAGAGGTAACAAAGGCTGGAAGAGAGAAAAGAAAATTTCTACAGGATTGAAATTAGAGCCCCAGGAAATCAGGGCCATTTCTTTATCGGAATTGTTAAACTTAAAGTAGGAGATAACCATTTTCTGAGCTGAGAACAGTCATGCTACTATTGGCTAGACTCATCCTGCTACAATTGGTAGCAGTATGATATTTTGATACACTAACTGATCACACTTTCTTGCCTGTCATGTCTTTTTTAACCCTGCCTTTGCTTCACACATATTGTCCCTTCCTTTGCTCTAAGTGAGGTCAATGTTCTAAGGGACAATGAGCTTAGGAAAAAGAATAGTATCTTCTATGGGAAAATAAGCCTAGAGAGCTGACATAGTACATATTATATATCTTTCTGTTCCTCCCCATGCACATCAGTTTAGCAAATGTTCTGACAACGTTTGTAGTAAAGAAGCCTATTTAAATTAACCAGTTGTTTTACAAACATCCAGTCACCATAGGCATTTTAAGTAATATATGTTGGAAAATATTCCTTTGCATATTGTGTCAAAGTGGTGAGAGAGAGGTTAGAGATCCTTCTAATTTCTTATAATCATGTTCTTTATATTTCAAAGTAGCTTTAGGTATCTCTGGCCA
>NW_022637819.1:0-1031 GCF_010015895.1 Lontra canadensis | reverse complement strand
CGGGATCCCTGATGGGGCCGCGTTGACTGGGCGCGTATTCCTGGTGGTGGCGACAGGCCCCAAGTTAGAAAGGGCGCTTGGCCACGGGGAGCAGGGCGGTCCACAGGGCTGCCCAACGCCCGCCAATTGTCAAGAGCGTTCTGCCCAAACCGATCCCGGTTTGGGCAGTATGCTCGTGAGAATTGGCCGGAAAACGCCCGGCGAACTCGCTTGGGGTGCTGCACATCTGCAGGGCAACCACTGGGCCTGGCCCCGCCTCGTGAGCCGACTTTTCTGAACCACGCCAAAAAACCCTACGGGAGTCAGGCTCCAGCGAGGGCGTCGACTGTTGATCCTCAGCCTATGGTTTTCCCCTACTTGGCCCTGTCAGCTGCGGCCAGGCCTGCCCTGAGCAATGGACACGAACCCTAACCGGCTCCCTCAGTCTTCCATTTCCAGGTCCTGTCCCTCGGGTCCTCCACCTAGGGAACACTGCGTCCGACGCCATGACTCCCCCTCCCACCTCGGCACCAATCGTGCCTTTTGGCGCCACGGACATTTTACCGAGGGAGAAAATTCTTCGTTCCCCAGCAGAGGTCAGCACCATTCGAGGGTGCTAAGGCAGCCCGAATAGACGGAGGCGGAAGCGCGGCCCAAACCCATCCCTCAAATCTGCTACGGAAAAGCTCCCTTTGCCGGGACCCCCGGTTTGGAGGCGTCGTCTCAGCGTGTTTTTTAGGTGGCCGCAACAGGCCCCGAGCGAGAAAGGGCCCTCGGCCACGGGGAGCATGGCGGTCCGCAGGGCTGCCCAACGCCGGCCAATTCTCATGAGCGTTCTGCCCAAACCGGGATGGGTTTGGGCAGAACGCTCGTGAGAATTGGCCGGAAAACGGCCGGCGCACTCGCTTCGGGCGCCGCACATCATCAGGGCCGTCCCCTGGGCCTGCCCCGGCCTCGTGAGACGTCGCGTCCGAAACCCGCCAGGAAGCCATCAGGGGGTCAGGCCCAGCGAGGGCGACGCCAACTGCTCCTCAGCCTGTGCTGGTTCCCTA
>NW_022637818.1:0-1031 GCF_010015895.1 Lontra canadensis | reverse complement strand
TGACATATATCAGTCCAACTGTCTCAGATTTTGTTTTCTGGAGGGAAACATTGACACTGATAGGGCAAGCAAAATCCATTCAAATGCAACATATCTCATATATATACATGATCAAAAAGGAAACTTCAATCCATAATTTGTCTCATTTTATATTTATATTTATCCAAAATGATGACTTAAGTTTGTTTCCTTTAAAAGGTCCACATAACACAGCAAGAGGCTATTTTAAGTTGTCACTTTGAACAGAAACCTAAGTGGTGCTTTTCCTCTCCCATCACTGAGCTTTCCTTCCTCCAACTTGGAACATATAACCTATTCTTTATTCCTCTTTGGAAGAAAGCCAGGTGCCCATGTTAATGCTCAATCCCTGAAGAACATCTTTTGTTTCTTTTTTTTTTCTTTTTTACTCTTTCTTTTTTTGTTGTTTGTTTGTTTGTTTTTGATTTTTGTTTGTTTTTTTTTGTTTGTTTGTTTTTTTGGGTAGTGTCTTCTGGTAATCACACAGAAACCATGACTGTCCCATGTGAAGAAGACAGATTATCCTCAAGGGAACTACATCTCTTCTTTTCATAACATTATCTGAGGTGAAGTGTTACATCCCAATAGGGGAAGCTTGGAGTGAATTTTCCTCAATTCCTTCCAGAAGTACGTGTAGGATGTGACTGTCCTGGGGCCTGACTGCCACAGCAAGGAGCACTGCTCCAGACCTCCAGACTTTGAAGACTGTGGGAGAATTAACTCTGAACCTGCTGGTAATCAAATGAGTTTGGGAATGAGGGAAGGAGAAACAGTGAAGCATCAGTGTGGGAAATAGCCATTGGATGCTAAAAGTACATAAATGCTTAGCAAGGACTGGGCCTGATGTCTTGAACCTGACATGTGCCCCCCAAAGGGGGTTCCAGAGCAAGGACTAAAGCCACAGTTGATGGCAAACTCAGAGCAGAAATTTACAGTCCCTTCCAGGCAGTGGAGATGTGAGAGAACGTGGGGCTTTGGAAGCAACGCACCAAAACTTCAGTGCCCCGTTTCTC
>NW_022637817.1:0-1031 GCF_010015895.1 Lontra canadensis | reverse complement strand
TCTAATTTTGGCTTTGTTCTGCCAGTTTCTTATAAGTAATGACTATTGAGAATGAGCAAATAGAGCCTAATAAAATTCACTCACTATGTAGGGCATTTCAGGTTACTAGATAAAAGCTTACTTCGTTTGCTTTTTGTTGTAACTGTGGCACATCTTTATTTCATTTAGCATTTAGAAAAGCTAAAAGATACTTCAAACCTCTGAGAAGAAAAAATGCTCACACCCCCACAACTCAAAGAACTTTACGGTTTACATTTTGGGTATTTTCCTTCCATGGAGATTTCTATCAATTTAAGACAGTGATCTTCCGATAAATTCCATTTTGAATATCTTCACTTTAGTAAGTTTCTCAAGGACTTTCTCATGTCTTTTGATCCTTTTGTAATTCCTCCCTGTGTTGGTTTGGAGTGCTGCACAGTGAGTACTTTGTTTAAAAACAGAACAGTGGAAAAACAAACAAATATAATTAATGAACCAACGATACAAGAGCAGGCCACTATTCTAAGCAACATGGTATGTAGAAAATGCACATTTTCCATATGTATGTGGAAAATGCACATTTTCCATGATGGAAATGTGCATTTTTCTCCATAGTTCCTCTTCAAACAGTGGCCCAGCAGGGAAGGTAGGGATCATGAGAAAGTAAATCCTGGTTAAGAATAAGTGGGTGTAAGTAAATTATACATCATTTTCAGTAGATCTAAGTACTTTTAAAGATCATTTAGAAATGGCTTAAATGTATTTCTTCTTTGATTGTAGGACACAGCAGACATTTAAACAACTCACTATGGACAGTATTTAGGGCATACAGGGCATCCTAAAATCAGGGGTGGATTCAAGTTTTGTGGGGCCTGAAACTTGTATGATTTGCAGACCACATTTTAGGAAAATTGACACAACCTTACAAATAAAAAAAATTAGATACAGTAGCGAGTATTTGGTAGGAGAAAAAAAATAATAAACGTTACAAGTTTGATAAAGCTGACAAATACCACAAATGTCAGAAGCTCTAGGAGAAACAAAATGTTTTT
>NW_022637816.1:0-1032 GCF_010015895.1 Lontra canadensis | reverse complement strand
GGAGGGGGCGGAGCCTAGCAGGACGGGGCGGAGCCTAGGACGGCAGGCGGTGGCGGAGTCTAGGATGGATGCCTCGGAGAGCCCGCGGTAGCCCATATTCACAGCACCTCGAGGCCTTGGGCATCCGTCCATAGATACACACGGATGCGCCATGGCATCAAGTCACTGTGCACAGGTGACTCGTCTCAGCTTGCTCCCTTCGGCTCATGGAGCCCTCACTACCCGGAGAAGCCGGGATTGCCCTTGCTGTTGTGCAGAGTCTTCAAGCATTTGTTTCTTTATGGCAAACTACCAGGGGCCCAGGGGCCGCCCTAGACACTAAGCCCGGGCTCCAGGGATGAAGGGATGGAACGTGGCAGGCAGCTTTCCCGCCTGTCCGAGCTTGGGTTCTGCCACGGAAATCCCGAGACTAGGAGTGAAGGCCATATATTTATGGGAGAGTGCCGCAGATAGCGCTAGCCAAGAAGGCAAACGTAAGCTGAGAAAGGGAGAAAGCTGAAAGGGGGTGGGAACAAGCAGGTGCCATGTGTGCCCCAAACCCAGCCCAGGTATCCGAGGTAGCGGAGGTAGCCCAGGTAGCACAGGGAGCCAAGGTAGGGGAGCTATTCTATCCCATCAGGGGATAGCCATTAACTGTGGTCCAAGCTCCAGGGGGGACCACAGTCCTGGGACAGGGGGCTCTGGCAGGAGAGGACGGAGCTTAGCAGGATGGGGCAGAGCCAATTGCGACAGGAGGCGGAGTCTAGAATTGATGCCTCTGAGAGATCCTGGTAGCCCATATTCACAGCACCTGGAGGCCATGGGATTCGGTCCATAGATAACCAAGATGCTCTATGGCCTCCAGTTACTGTGCACAGGTGACTCGTCTCAGCTTGCTCCCTTCCGCTCATGCAGCCCTCACTACCTGGAGAAGCGGGGATTGCCCTTGCTGTTGTGCTCAGTCTTCAAGGCTTTCTTTGTTACTCTATGGAGAGCTATCAGGGGACCAGGGACCGGCCACAGACACTAAGCTCAGGATCCAGGGATGAAGGG
>NW_022637815.1:0-1032 GCF_010015895.1 Lontra canadensis | reverse complement strand
CGTGAGTCACTGAGCGCAGAGTGGGTGAACACGCCAAGAGACAGGAACTTTCTTACTGCTTTTCTTCGACTGTGAGGCTTTGAGCCCATTTGTATGGTGAGTCGAGAAAAAGTGAAGTCACATTACACAACAAGCAGAATATGAATGAAGAAAACAGTTTCCTGCAAAGGTGTGCTCTAGACTCTGGCTCAGAACTGGCCAGGGCCAAGGGCAAGACCTCTCCCACTCGATGGCAGGGGAAGCTGCAGACCCCGGAGCCTGAACGAGTGCGGTAGGGTCGAGGATCAAGCAACGGAGGAGGCGGACCTGACTTTCACCGCCAACACCCGCTGAGACATCATGGCTGGGGCAGTGGGAAGCCCCGGAAGCGAGTCCGAGCCCCTGAGGTAACTCGTGCAGGACACAGAGCTGACCAGAGGTCCAGCAGACGCAGAGGCCGGTTACGAGGCTAGCAGCAAACCCCGGAGAAAAGACGACGGGAGCGTGCACTGAGCCTGGGGACCGGTCTGAGGGAGGCGGTGCGAGTGATGGATTCGGGAGACGGAGGAGATGTGAAATGCACGGGACTGGGGCACGGCCGGCAGTGGGGCCGGAGGGAGCTGGGGGTGTGAGGAACTCTCAGAGGCTGTCTCCAGTCTCTAACCTGCTTGGGTGGCAGGACCATTCCCTGAAACTTGGGAGGTGGGAGGAGTCAGCGACCTTCTGGGCCCCTTGGCAAGAATGCTGACTTCGGGTCAAAGGGCTCCATGGCTTCCAAAGCAGCAGAGAAGCCAGAATAAGAAGCTTCCCCAGGGAACCAGGGCCAGCGGTCTCCTGCTGGTCTCGAGCCTGCAGGGTCCCCCACCTGCCCGCACCTTGGCTCGTACCTGCATAGGCGCTCTGAGACAGGTGTCCCTTCAGCATCCACAGCTCCTGCCCGTGCTCCAGCTGGTAGATCAGCTCAGGTCTAGGAACAGGACACCCTGTTCACAGAGAAAGAAAGAAGACGCTAGGGTTTGTGTGAAAAGAAAGAAAATCCCTCAATCTAGTCTG
>NW_022637814.1:0-1032 GCF_010015895.1 Lontra canadensis | reverse complement strand
GGAGGGGGCGGAGCCTAGCAGGACGGGGCGGAGCCTAGGACGGCAGGCGGTGGCGGAGTCTAGGATGGATGCCTCGGAGAGCCCGCGGTAGCCCATATTCACAGCACCTCGAGGCCTTGGGCATCCGTCCATAGATACACACGGATGCGCCATGGCATCAAGTCACTGTGCACAGGTGACTCGTCTCAGCTTGCTCCCTTCGGCTCATGGAGCCCTCACTACCCGGAGAAGCCGGGATTGCCCTTGCTGTTGTGCAGAGTCTTCAAGCATTTGTTTCTTTATGGCAAACTACCAGGGGCCCAGGGGCCGCCCTAGACACTAAGCCCGGGCTCCAGGGATGAAGGGATGGAACGTGGCAGGCAGCTTTCCCGCCTGTCCGAGCTTGGGTTCTGCCACGGAAATCCCGAGACTAGGAGTGAAGGCCATATATTTATGGGAGAGTGCCGCAGATAGCGCTAGCCAAGAAGGCAAACGTAAGCTGAGAAAGGGAGAAAGCTGAAAGGGGGTGGGAACAAGCAGGTGCCATGTGTGCCCCAAACCCAGCCCAGGTATCCGAGGTAGCGGAGGTAGCCCAGGTAGCACAGGGAGCCAAGGTAGGGGAGCTATTCTATCCCATCAGGGGATAGCCATTAACTGTGGTCCAAGCTCCAGGGGGGACCACAGTCCTGGGACAGGGGGCTCTGGCAGGAGAGGACGGAGCTTAGCAGGATGGGGCAGAGCCAATTGCGACAGGAGGCGGAGTCTAGAATTGATGCCTCTGAGAGATCCTGGTAGCCCATATTCACAGCACCTGGAGGCCATGGGATTCGGTCCATAGATAACCAAGATGCTCTATGGCCTCCAGTTACTGTGCACAGGTGACTCGTCTCAGCTTGCTCCCTTCCGCTCATGCAGCCCTCACTACCTGGAGAAGCGGGGATTGCCCTTGCTGTTGTGCTCAGTCTTCAAGGCTTTCTTTGTTACTCTATGGAGAGCTATCAGGGGACCAGGGACCGGCCACAGACACTAAGCTCAGGATCCAGGGATGAAGGG
>NW_022637813.1:0-1032 GCF_010015895.1 Lontra canadensis | reverse complement strand
CGTGAGTCACTGAGCGCAGAGTGGGTGAACACGCCAAGAGACAGGAACTTTCTTACTGCTTTTCTTCGACTGTGAGGCTTTGAGCCCATTTGTATGGTGAGTCGAGAAAAAGTGAAGTCACATTACACAACAAGCAGAATATGAATGAAGAAAACAGTTTCCTGCAAAGGTGTGCTCTAGACTCTGGCTCAGAACTGGCCAGGGCCAAGGGCAAGACCTCTCCCACTCGATGGTAGGGGAAGCTGCAGACCCCGGAGCCTGAACGAGTGCGGTAGGGTCGAGGATCAAGCAACGGAGGAGGCGGACCTGACTTTCACCGCCAACACCCGCTGAGACATCATGGCTGGGGCAGTGGGAAGCCCCGGAAGCGAGTCCGAGCCCCTGAGGTAACTCGTGCAGGACACAGAGCTGACCAGAGGTCCAGCAGACGCAGAGGCCGGTTACGAGGCTAGCAGCAAACCCCGGAGAAAAGACGACGGGAGCGTGCACTGAGCCTGGGGACCGGTCTGAGGGAGGCGGTGCGAGTGATGGATTCGGGAGACGGAGGAGATGTGAAATGCACGGGACTGGGGCACGGCCGGAAGTGGGGCCGGAGGGAGCTGGGGGTGTGAGGAACTCTCAGAGGCTGTCTCCAGTCTCTAACCTGCTTGGGTGGCAGGACCATTCCCTGAAACTTGGGAGGTGGGAGGAGTCAGCGACCTTCTGGGCCCCTTGGCAAGAATGCTGACTTCGGGTCAAAGGGCTCCATGGCTTCCAAAGCAGCAGAGAAGCCAGAATAAGAAGCTTCCCCAGGGAACCAGGGCCAGCGGTCTCCTGCTGGTCTCGAGCCTGCAGGGTCCCCCACCTGCCCGCACCTTGGCTCGTACCTGCATAGGCGCTCTGAGACAGGTGTCCCTTCAGCATCCACAGCTCCTGCCCGTGCTCCAGCTGGTAGATCAGCTCAGGTCTAGGAACAGGACACCCTGTTCACAGAGAAAGAAAGAAGACGCTAGGGTTTGTGTGAAAAGAAAGAAAATCCCTCAATCTAGTCTG
>NW_022637812.1:0-1032 GCF_010015895.1 Lontra canadensis | reverse complement strand
AAAATGTTTAGGTTTTGAATAGTATGCCTCTAGTATAATTTTTCTCATAAGTCCTGTTATTTTAGTGGTAAAGCCAAACACTCCACTGAGATTAGTTGAGATTTGTCTATACAACCCTATATTTGGCATGCAATTGATTTTTTTGAATCATAAACATAATTCTAAGCATCTACACTTTCTAGGATTTTTGCACATAGCACACATAGTGAGAAATTATTTAATTCAAAGAACTACTGTTCAAAAAGTCTATGTCCCCATTTAATAAAAATTTGAGGTATTTTAAGAGTTAATTTAATTCACTTACCTTTTATGTTTGCCTTTCCCCGCTTTCATGCATGCATATTACACAGTCAGTAGCCCTAGGGTAAAGAGCGGTTTCAATCCAAGTCTGTCTAGGAAGCTTGGCCTAACATAACGTCATTTATGGTTAAGAAAGATCATTGTTGTGCTAAGTAATTTTTTGTGGTTGGCAGCCTTAAAGGTTGGGATTGCGTTTTGGATATTATATCATAAGTATGGATGAATTGCAGTACAAACATTGAAAACCTTCAGTATGCTTTGTCCAAATAAAAGAATAACCATCCAAGTTATGAAGAGCTACATCTCAAGTATTCTGACTTTCACAGATTTTTTCTTTTTTTTGTCTTTTCTCTCCAGTTATAATTTTTCATGGTGTTGTAGCCTGCCAGTGTCAACAAATTTGTGCTTTTTGGTGGGATAATTGAGTTGAGATTTTTCTCCTCTGACATGAATTCAGAGCATTAAGTTACAGACCTATGGGTTAGATCTTTGTCGTAGGAAAGCCAAGTCCTCCCTGAAGTCACCCCTGGCATAATTTAGATACAATAAGACTGATGCCTTTCGGGATAAAGAGTAAATTTCCTATGATTCAGAAGCTGACCTTGCAACTTGTATATAATTCAGATCTTTAGCCTTTCCTTTTCTTAGGTTTTGATGCCAACTCTTGACTGTTTAACCATCCTTCTGTATCCTTATATTTAGATTATCTAAGCAGGAAGAAGAAATTGATTA
>NW_022637811.1:0-1033 GCF_010015895.1 Lontra canadensis | reverse complement strand
CAGATTTAAAGTGAGGGGGTGGAAAAGAATTTACCATGCTAATGGACTTCAGAAGAAAGCAGGAGTGGCAATCCTTATATCAGATCAATTAGATTTTAAACCAAAGACTATAATAAGAGATGAGGAAGGACACTATATCATACTCAAAGGATGTGTCCAACAAGAAGATCTAACAATTGTAAATATCTATGCCCCTAACATGGGAGCAGCCAACTATATAAACCAATTCATAACAAAATCAAAGAAACACATCCACAATAATACAATAATAGTAGGGGACTTTAACACCCCCCTTACTGAAATGGACAGATCATCCAAGCAAAAGATCAACAAGGAAATAAAGGCCTTAAATGACACACTGGACCAGATGGACATCACAGATATATTCAGAACATTTCATCCCAAAGCAACAGAATACACATTCTTCTCTAGTGCACGTGGAACATTCTCCAGAATAGATCACATCCTCGGTCCTAAATCAGGTCTCAACCGGTATCAAAAGATTGGGATCATTTCCTGAATATTTTCAGACCACAATGCTCTGAAGCTAGAACTCAATCACAAGAGGAAATTTGGAAAGAACCCAAATACATGGAGACTAAACAGCATCCTTCTAAAGAATGAATGGGTCAACCAGGAAATTAAAGAAGAATTGAAAAAATTCATGGAAACAAATGATAATGAAAATACAACAGTTCAAAATCTGTGGGACACAACAAAGGCAGTCCTGAGAGGAAAATATATAGCGGTACAAGCCTTTCTCAAGAAACAAGAAAGGTTTCAGGTACACAACCTAACCCTACACCTAAAGGAGCTGGAGAAAGAACAAAAAGAAACCCTAAACCCAGCAGGAGAAGAGAAATCATAAAGATCAGAGCAGAAATCAATGAAATAGAAACCAAAAAAACAATAGAACAAATCAACGAAACTAGGAGCTGATTCTTTGAAAGAATTAATAAGATTGATAAACCCCTGGCCAGACTTACCAAAAAGAAAAGAGAAAGGACCCAAATAAATAAAATCATGAATGAAA
>NW_022637810.1:0-1033 GCF_010015895.1 Lontra canadensis | reverse complement strand
CCTCTCACCTTCCTCATGCAGAGGGGAAGGGTATGGTCATCAAACTCGGAAGCCATAATGGTAAAAAAACAGAGTGTGTAAAATGAGAATGAAAAGCAGGCCCACGTCTATCCAGATTCAGATGTATTCTAACCTAGCAAAGACTACTGCCAAAACTAAGGTTCCAGAGGGTCAATGCAGGGGTAAAAGAGGAAATACATATCCTCTCCTAGGTGTAAATTAGGATCCAGGCAAACAAGGAAAGCAAAAGGCCACAGAGAAGCTGGGTTTTCCACATCTTTGAAGTGGGAGATGATGTGGGTAGATATACATTCCATTTTCAGAGTCCACACGCAAATGAACAAACATCCAGAGATAGGTTTTACCTTTCAGTTGTGCCATGGGATAGCTCTGTCAAAACATGGTCAAGGCTGCTCAGCACAGCACCAACACACAGTGCTGATAGGACTGTTTCTGCTGTTGGTCAGATGTTTCTAACCCAAACTTGTCCTAGATAAAGAAATTCAGACTGAAGCAAAATTATGAAATAAACTGGACTGTGTTGCCTGCAAGCCCCGTTACTGGTGGCTGACAGAAAGCAGTTTCCTCTGCTCCCTTTCCAGCTTCCCACACTGTAGCTAAGTTCTCTGTTAAGTAAACAAAGGCTAACCCTCACCCCATCCAAAGGTGCTTCAGAAAACCGCTGCAGTTGCCAATACCAAACTCAACATCCAGCTCGTGGGCTCTGTGCACACACCAGGAATGCCACAATCCCTGAGATCTCCAACACTTAGGATACCAAGTGGGAGAGCAAGCTTTACCCTTGGTGAAACTGTCTTTCAGAGGTAGTGTGCTACAGCTACTGTAACAAATAACAGACTAGGCAGACTGAACCACAGACATCTAGACACCTAGTATGCATAGTTTTGGAGGCTGGCAAGTCAAAAGTTAAGGTGCCAGCAGATTCAGTTCTTGGTGAGACCCTCTTTTGCATCTGTAGCCAGCTGCCTGTCAGCTGTATCCTCCTCACATGGGGGATACAGACAGACAGAGA
>NW_022637809.1:0-1034 GCF_010015895.1 Lontra canadensis | reverse complement strand
GCTCTGAATATATCATGCCAGCTCTTTCTGGCCTGCCAGGTCTCTGCGGATAAGTCTGCTGCCAATCTAATATTTTTACCATTGTATGTTACAGACTTCTTTTCCCGGGCTGCTTTCAGGATTTTCTCTTTGTCACTAAGACTTGTAAATTTGACTATTAGGTGACGGGGTGTGGACCTATTCTTATTGATTTTGAGTGGGGTTCTCTGAACCTCCTGGATTTTGATGCTTGTTCCCTTTGCCATATTGGGGAAATTCTCTCCAATAATTCTCTCCAATATACCTTCTGCTCCCCTCTCTCTTTCTTCTTCTTCTGGAATCCCAATTATTCTAATGTTGTTTCATCTTATGGTGTCACTTATCTCTCGAATTCTCCCCTCGTGGTCCAGTAGCTGTTTGTCCCTCTTTTGCTCAGCTTCTTCATTCTCTGTCATTTGGTCTTCTATATCGCTAATTCTTTCTTCTGCCTCATTTATCCTAGCAGTGAGAGCCTCCATTTTTTATTGCACCTCATTAATAGCTTTTTTGATTTCAACTTGGTTAGATTTTAGTTCTTTTATTTCTCCAGAAAGGGCATTTATATCTCCCGAGAGCGTTTCTCTAATATCTTCCATGCCTTTTTCAAGCCCAGCTAGAACCTTGAGAATCATCATTCTGAACTCTAGGTCTGACATATTACCAATGTCTGTATTGATTAGGTCCCTAGCCTTTGGTACTGCCTCTTGTTCTTTTTTTGTGGTGAATTTTTCCACCACGTCATTTTGTCCAGAGAATAGTATATGAAGGAGCAAGTAAAATACTAAAAGGGTTGCAAAGACCCCAGGAAAATATGCTTTAACCAAATCAGAAGAGATCCCAAATCGTGAGGGAGGAGAAAGGGGATAAAAAGATTCACAAAGAAAAAAAAAAAGAAAAAAGAAACAATTAAAAAAAAGAAAACCAATAAAGAAAAAATATAAAAAGGAAAAATATATATATATATATATATATTAGATAAAGTAGTTGAAAAATGTTAAAAAAGAAAAGGGTAAAAG
>NW_022637808.1:0-1034 GCF_010015895.1 Lontra canadensis | reverse complement strand
AAATGGGGTGAACAGTCAAGGTCAGGAGAAGCTGGGTGAGGGGCATATGTGAAGCCTAGTTTGGGTAACATTTCTGCGTCTAAAATTAGGGGAAAATGAAAGGATGTGAAGGAAAAGCGCAACAACCAAGATTTTCCTGGGAGTTTTATGAAGAACAGAAGTCCTCAGGTCCCTCCCACGTGGACGGAACCCCATCTCTGAAGACAGAGCCTAAGGATCTGTGGTTGACACAAGCACGTGATCTGGTCTCACAAGAAGCTCTGAGAACTGCTCACTCAAGATCATGCCAGGACTCCTCAGAAGCCGACATGGCATCTTGCAGAAATGTAAGTTCTCAGGCCTACCCCTGACCGACCAGTCAGAACCTCTCCTGGGCATGGAGTCTGGGAATCGTGTGTTTTTACATCTTCTCCAGGCGACTTTCTCACACAGCGTACTTGGATAAGCACCTGGCTGCACGCTTTCGAACAGTGGGTTGTGACTCCTCTTATTAGCACTCACTTCCAGCCTGAGATCACTGAGGACCAGTAAATAAAATACTGAAAGTGAAGGGCGCCTGGGTGGCTCAGTGGGTTAAAGCCTCTGCCTTCGGCTTGGGTCATGATCTCAGGGTCCGGGGATCGAACCCCACATCGGGCTCTCTGCTCAGCGGGGAGCCTGCTTCCTCCTCTCTCTCTGTGTCTACTTGAGATCTCTGCCTATCAAATAAATAAATAAAATCTTAAAAAAAAATACTAAAAGTGAGGTAGCTATGAGGTGCCAAAGCTCGAAGAAAATTCCCCAATTTTCAGCAGAAACCCTCATCAAATTGTCCGTTAAGTCTGACAGTTCAACCTGCAAGTGTATAGCATGAAAATCTTACCCAAAATTAAAATACATTATTCTGCATGAACAAATCATTAAGAGGAGCCAATCACGGGGCATGTGAGGGGTTCCGCTGGTTAAGCGTCTGACTTTGGGTTCGGCTCAGGTCATGATCTCAGGATCGTGAGACAGAGCCCAGTGTTGGTCTCGGCATTCTGCGTGGACTCTGC
>NW_022637807.1:0-1034 GCF_010015895.1 Lontra canadensis | reverse complement strand
TGTAATGATAGTTTTGAAGATAATGAAATTTTCTCTTACTTTGCACATCAAGAAACCCTTAGCAGTATTTAATCAAATACTCATTTTCAGTGACTCTTGGAGAAAGTTTTAGAGGAAAACTCAACTGGCTGCAAAAAAGTGTATACAGGTGTTGATGTAGGGATAGGAACCAAGTTCATTCCCAATTTGTCAAATCTGAATCAAAC
Organism: Lontra canadensis; assembly: GCF_010015895.1. Lineage (NCBI taxonomy): Eukaryota > Metazoa > Chordata > Mammalia > Carnivora > Mustelidae > Lontra > Lontra canadensis. The sequence continues at coordinate 828 of NW_022637807.1, read as the reverse complement.
ATACACATTATATGAACTTTTTTTTTTTTTTTAAAGATTTTATTTATTTATTTGTCAGAGACAGAGGGAGAGAGAGCGAGCGAGCACAGGCAGACAGAGAGGCAGGCAGAGGCAGAGGGAGAAGCAGGCTCCCTGCCGAGCAAGGAGCCCGATGTGGGACTCGATCCCAGGACGCCGGGATCATGACCTGAGCCGAAGGCAGCCGCTTAACCAACTGAGCCACCCAGGCGTCCCCACATTATATGAACTTTTAGAAAATATTCAAATGCAGACAACTCTGTTCTGGGATAATGTGCATTTTGATGATTCAACATTGCTTCAGCATGATTGGTAATTGTCTTAATCTGTTAAGGCTGTTATAACAGAATACCATAGACTAGGTGAGAACCTAGAGATAACAAGAGAAACTTGTCACAATTCTGGAAGCTAGGAATTCCAAGATCAAAGTGCCAGTAGATTAGATGTCTGGTGAGAGCCCTGCTTCCTGCTTTATAATGCCATCTTTTTGTTGTGTCCTCACATGGTAGAAGATGCAGAAGAGCTCTCTAAGGTTTCTTTTATAAGGTCACTAAGTCCCATTTATGAGACCTCTACCCTCATCACCTAACCAACATTCCCATAGCCCTACCTCTTAATCTATTATCTTGAAGATTAAGTTTTAACATACAAATTTTGGAGGGATACAAACATTCAGTCTATAGTGGTAATGCAGGGTAATGTTAAAATAATACCGAATTTGCCTTGGTTTATCCAAGCTTTCCCCAGTGCACTAATCTTTTACGCTGCCAAGCATCAGGAGCTGAACATAAAGTGTAATACTGCAGAGGA
>NW_022637806.1:0-1034 GCF_010015895.1 Lontra canadensis | reverse complement strand
AAATGGGGTGAACAGTCAAGGTCAGGAGAAGCTGGGTGAGGGGCATACGTGAAGCCTAGTTTGGGTAACATTTCTGCGTCTAAAATTAGGGAAAAATGAAAGGATGTGAAGGAAAAGCGCAACAACCAAGATTTTCCTGGGAGTTTTATGAAGAACAGAAGTCCTCAGGTCCCTCCCACGTGGACGGAACCCCATCTCTGAAGACAGAGCCTAAGGATCTGTGGTTGACACAAGCACGTGATCTGGTCTCACAAGAAGCTCTGAGAACTGCTCACTCAAGATCATGCCAGGACTCCTCAGAAGCCGACATGGCATCTTGCAGAAATGTAAGTTCTCAGGCCTACCCCTGACCGACCAGTCAGAACCTCTCCTGGGCATGGAGTCTGGGAATCGTGTGTTTTTACATCTTCTCCAGGCGACTTTCTCACACAGCGTACTTGGATAAGCACCTGGCTGCACGCTTTCGAACAGTGGGTTGTGACTCCTCTTATTAGCACTCACTTCCAGCCTGAGATCACTGAGGACCAGTAAATAAAATACTGAAAGTGAAGGGCGCCTGGGTGGCTCAGTGGGTTAAAGCCTCTGCCTTCGGCTTGGGTCATGATCTCAGGGTCCGGGGATCGAACCCCACATCGGGCTCTCTGCTCAGCGGGGAGCCTGCTTCCTCCTCTCTCTCTGTGTCTACTTGAGATCTCTGCCTATCAAATAAATAAATAAAATCTTAAAAAAAAATACTAAAAGTGAGGTAGCTATGAGGTGCCAAAGCTCGAAGAAAATTCCCCAATTTTCAGCAGAAACCCTCATCAAATTGTCCGTTAAGTCTGACAGTTCAACCTGCAAGTGTATAGCATGAAAATCTTACCCAAAATTAAAATACATTATTCTGCATGAACAAATCATTAAGAGGAGCCAATCACGGGGCATGTGAGGGGTTCCGCTGGTTAAGCGTCTGACTTTGGGTTCGGCTCAGGTCATGATCTCAGGATCGTGAGACAGAGCCCAGTGTTGGTCTCGGCATTCTGCGTGGACTCTGC
>NW_022637805.1:0-1034 GCF_010015895.1 Lontra canadensis | reverse complement strand
TAAAATAATGGTCATATTTTTTCTTGTCCTATGACTTGTATTCCACTCCTACAAGCAGGGTAATGAAGATTGATACCTTGATTGAGAAGGTTCATCTTGCCATGGCTTCTGGGCTGATTGATTCATCCCTTTCACACTAAAGCATACCCTTCCACTTCTGAACAAAAGTGTTGGAGCGCAAAAACCTCCATTTTGTTGAGAAAAGAATGTTCAAGAATTACCTAATATCTGACTCATAGAATATTCTTCCACAGAAATAGCTGATATAAGTGATAAATGAAAATGCTTGAAAACCATTTTGTTTACTCAAAATGTTCATACCCATAAAGTTTACAATTTGGGGACTTAGCAGTTATCCCCAGTCCTCTACCAGACTGGAATCACATTTATAATATCCTGACAAGGTATTCCCAGTGCCCTCAAGATGGAAATCTCATTACCTACAAAAGTGAGTTGTTTTAGATTTTTAACTGAATCTTCCTTTAAAACTTCCATCTAGCAATCTCAGTTCTTTCTAGAGTAAGTCTCAGCTCATTTCCATTAGAAAACATATCGGTTTTTGAAGATGGGTGTCTTATGAGGTTTGCCCATTCTGATAGGTTATTTTAAGCCATTTCCTGCACCCATGCACTACTCTACTTGTGGTCATCAATGCTGCACTTGATAGGAAGGTTTAGAAAAATACTTATAATACTAGTCTTCTAGGCAGAATATATATGTCACTTGACACATGTGTCACATCAGAGGTCCCAAAGGCATTCATTCTTGATTTCACATTATCATCTGTTCTGATTCCCCCCCACCCCATTTCAACATATAAAGATCATTTGTGACTATGTATTCTTCCCACACTTGATCTTTCTTTGAAGTCTACATGGGGTAGACACTTTTTTAACTACTTGATTTTATTTACCTTCTGTAGTAAAATTCCTACCCTATGAATGGAAACTAAGAGAACAAAGGCCCATTTTTTTTATGTGTAGTCCTTATTCTTCTGTTTTCAAAACATCAACCCTACCAAAAATTTACTTAAA
>NW_022637804.1:0-1035 GCF_010015895.1 Lontra canadensis | reverse complement strand
TATTATAGACTTTTAAACAGTATTCTACTACCCATGTGCTTGGACTGTCTTTCCATTTACATCATTTTTAATGTCGTCAGTGTTTTGTTACAGGTCTTTTACCTCCATGGTGTGCATTCTCATTCTGAGGTATTTTTGGTGAACTGCAAATGGATTTAATTGTATTCATTACTAGTGTAAGGAAACACAAATGACTTCTGTGTGCTTTGTAGGCTGTAACTGTACTGAATTCCTCTACTCCAATAGGTTTTGGAGTTACGTTTTTCCAAGTATAGTATCATGTCACTTGTACATAAAAGTTTAAGTTCTCCATTTGGATGTCTTTTACTCCAGTGGCTGTGGCTCAGACTTCCAGCGTGATATAAATAACAGTGGTGAGCGTGGACATCCTTGTCCTGCTCCTGATCTCTGAAGAGAGCTGTGTTTCCACCGTGGAGTTGAGGTTAGCTGTGGGTTTGTCACTTGGGGTATTTAGTATGTTGAGGTATGTTCCCCTTAACTCATTTTGGTGCCAGTTTTCATCATGAACAACTGCTGAATTTGGTCAGATCCTGCTTCTGCATCCAGGGATTGTAATTTTTAATCCTTCATTTTGTTAACACATATTATGTTGATTTGTGAATTCTGACCCATCCTTTCATCACTGGCATGAATCCCACTTGGTCGTGATGAATGATCATTTTAATGTGTTGTTGACTGCAGTTTGCTAACATTTTCTTGAATATTTTTGTATCTGGGTTTATCTGGAGTATTGATCTTGGGTGGGTGGGTTTATAATGCCTCTGCTTTCGGTATCAGGATAATGCTGGCTTCACAGAATGCGACTGAAGCACTCTTCCCTCTTCAATTACTTGGAATAGGTGATAACTCTTCTTTACCATTTGTGAATTCATTTGTGAATCCATGTGTTTTTGGACTTTGGAGAGTTTTTTTTAAAAGCACCTGTTTAGCTTTCTTACCTGTGATTGGTCTGTCCTGATTTTGTTTCTTCCTGATTCTGTCTTGGAAGACACATTACTAGGAATTGATCCATTT
>NW_022637803.1:0-1036 GCF_010015895.1 Lontra canadensis | reverse complement strand
TCGAAGCAGAAAATCAATAAAGAAAGAAGAGCATTGAATGACACATTGGACCAGATGGACCTCATAGATATATCCAGAACATTCCACCCTAAAGCAACAGAATACTCATTCTTTTCCAGTGCACTTAGAACCTTCTCAAGAATAGACCACATACTGGGTCACAAATCAGGACTCAACCGATACAAAAACACTGAGATTATTCCCTGCATATTCTCAGATCACAATGCTTTGAAACTGGAGCTCAATCATAAGGAAAAGTACGGAAGGAACTCAAACACCTGGAAGCTAAAGACCACCTTGCTTAAGAATGCTTGGATTAACCAGGAGATCAAAGAAGAACTGAAACAATTCATGGAAACCAATGAGAATGAAGACACTTTGGTCCAAAACCTATGGGATACAGCAAAGGCGGTCCTAAGGGGAAAATATACAGGCATACAAGCCTCCCTCAAAAAAATTGAAAAATCCAGAACACACCCGCTGTCTCTACACCTTAAAGAACTGGAGAATCAACAACAAATTCAACCAACTCCACACACAAGAAAGCAAATAATCAAGATTAGAGCAGAGATCAATGAGGTAGAAACTAGAAATACAGTAGAATATATCAATGAAACTAGAAGCTGGTTTTTTGAAAGAATCAATAAGTTCGATAAACCACTGACCACACTAATCCAAAAGAAAGAGAGAAAGCCCAAATTAATGAAATTATGAATGAAAAGGGAAAGATCACAACGAACAACATGGAAGTAGAAACAATCATCCGAAGTTTTTATCAACAGTTATATGCCAATAAGTTAAGCAACCTAGGTGAAATGGATGCATTCCTGGAAAACTATAAACTCCCAAAATTGAACCAGGAAGAAATTGCCAACCTGAATAGACCGATATCTAGTAACGAGATTGAAGCCTTGATCAAAAACATCCCAAAAAAACAAAGCCCAGGACCTGATGGATTCCCTGGGGAATTCTACCAAACGTTCAGAGAAGAAATAACACCTATTGTCCTGAAGCTGTTTCAAAAAATTGAAGCAGA
>NW_022637802.1:0-1036 GCF_010015895.1 Lontra canadensis | reverse complement strand
TGGAGACGTGATGCATCTTCTGGAGAACAAGTGCATGGCTAGGCATGACGGTAGGACTGCACCATGAACGGCCTCTAAGTTTAGTGCCATGGGGATATCCCGGGAGGTAGTACAACAGGGAGTGATGGGCAGCACGCAGATTTGTGGGTTGGGGACAGGGCTTGAAGGCGATTCCAGCTAGGGAGGCCACAGAGGAGGCACTGGTAACCACCCCTGGGGCAGGGGGCTGCTGAGACCCTGAACTGGGGTAGTGACAGGAGTGGTGACACCAGGACAGTGATGGAGGAATGCATGAGTGGTTGGGCAGGGGACAAAGGATGGGCACCCAGGGCCATGTTGCAGTCTCGGGTAACTGAGGAGATGGTCGGGAACATGGCTGTGCTAGATCTGCTCTCCCCGGAGACTCAAGGCACAGGTGCTTGGGGGGGAAGTTGCAGGTGCTCAGGGCACAAGTGCAGGTGCACAGGGAGCAGGTGTGTTCAGAGGACAAATGCAGATGCACAGAGCGCAGGTGCTCATGGCACAGATGCAGGTGCACAGGGGCTCAGGGCACAGGTGCGGGTGCTCAGGGAGCAGGTGTGTTCAGAGGACAAATGCAGGTGTTCAGAGCACAGGTGCTCATGGCACAGGTGCAGGTATAATGGGCGGTGGAGTCGGAGAGTGGGAGGCAGAGAGGGTCCTCCTGGAAGGAGCAGGAGCACAGAGCAAAGAAAAAGCCTCTGACTGAGAAACCCCTGTGCAACCTCTGGAAGCGAGCTTAATGAAAGGCAGCCCAGGACTTCCACAAATTCTTGGTTCTAAGTAGCGGGAGAGGGGAGTCCCAAGTTTTAATAGTAATTTACCTCAATGTAGGCTTTTAAGCCTCAATTTATCATTGTCGTAGACAACACTTGGATTAATCTGCTCAGCATCTTGTGGTGGCTGCGAACCCCAGAAGGATAAAGGGAATTGATACACACAAAGAACTGGATTTCAATGAGCGCAAGCCCGCGCTAACTTTCCAGCACATGACCTGGAGATATTCGCATTCATTACG
>NW_022637801.1:0-1036 GCF_010015895.1 Lontra canadensis | reverse complement strand
CAAATCACATCACCTGCACATTTCTATGCTAAGTGCTTCTGCATGGGTTGGGTCTTCTCAGATGTATCCTGCCTGGATCAGAGAATGCCAAGGGGCAACACCAGGAGGTCAAGGGCTGCAGCTCCCAGGAGCCCAGACATCTTCATTTCTAATATTATTATTCCAGAACATTGGTAAACTTCTACATATAGAAGTTTTCTTGCAAACTAATCTACAAGATTTACCAGAACACCCCATTTTCTGATTTTACTGGCTTTCCCTAATCCATGTCCTCCCAACATTAAGTTCCAACTGGTTAACACACATCAGAAATCACATAGATCTTCCAGATCCCCACAGCCGAATAATTTTTCTCGGTCCTTTTCTCCACAACCTGAGAAAGAATTAGTAATTAAAATCCTTTGACAGGCAGCGACAGTTAAAAACTAGGGTGACTTTTTTTATTTTTTAGATAAATCTTAGGGAAATCTTATGTCCAAGTGCATGTAACCCTTTGATTGTAAACACTTATTTCAGCAGTGCTATTGTTTCTTTAATACTGACTGCTCAATGGGTACAAGATCTTAAAAATTCAATCATTTTGATCTTTTTTTCAATCTTACCCTGTTTCCAAGAGACCCTCCTCACTCTGTCATATGACTTATGCGTATGTTCCCTTCAGTGATTCTAATAGTCTGTGAAAATGCATTTGGGTTATTTTTACTTTATTTACATTATCCATTCCCTCCACGCTTTAGACTTTCTTTTATGTACAGCCATTTCTTTTAGTTATGACTCTGTATTTCCATTTTTATCTCATTCTGGATTTTCTTCATTACTTATTACTTTGTTTTTTTTTTTTATTATGATTAAAATAAAGTAAGGGATTGGACAGACATCCCTCCAGGCTGGTGTTCTTAAACATAAGACTAAGTGCTAACCATCTGAGGAACTGTTAATTCTTGAATAGTACATAAAACAGAGTCAATGCTCAGCATCTATCAAGCCAAAAATATCACTGATAATTATCATCTATAAATTTAACTGGTAAATTATG
>NW_022637800.1:0-1036 GCF_010015895.1 Lontra canadensis | reverse complement strand
AGTCAGTGTCAGTCAGCCTACAGAGGCCCGGGGTTCCCAGAGGGCAGGGTCATTACGGAAGGCTTCCTAGAGGAGAGGGTGGGGCTAGAAGCAGTTCTGTGGCTGCTGGCCTGGGAGGCAGGACATTTGGGCTTCACCCAGACCCCCCACAAGAGCAATGACTATATCATCTTGGTCTCTCTGTGTCCATAGCTCCCAGGTTAGAGTCTGGTACACAGCAGGCACTTGATAAGTTTTTGTACAATGAAAGAACAGAAAAGAATACCTTTAGAGAACAATTTCCCTATGCTAAGAACCCTGTGAGGTAGTGTCATTTTTACCTCCCATTTTATACATGAGGAAATAGGCACAGAGAGGTTAAGTGATTTGCCGGAGGTCACACAGCTAGCAAGTGACAACCCAGATCCAGGCCTGTCTGCAAAGCTTGGTGCATATCACTTCTTGAATGTTTCTGTGTCTGTCTCTACCCGGGGCTATGAATGTCATAAAAGCTGAGTGTGTCTGTTTTGATTCCTGCTCATCTGCTTCCACCTGGCACACAGTAGGTGCTCAGTAAATCTTCACTGAGTAAATTACAAACGCCCTGACCCATTTCAGAGTCCTCAGACAAGTCACTTCTCTCTGAGCCTGTTTCCTCATCTGTGCAAGGGGCACACTCTGAGAAATGACCTCATGAGTTGTTTTGACAATGAAGTGATCTGCTCAGTAAACCCCTACCTGCTAAATATGTGTTTTCAGTGAATTCGGGCCTGATTAAATGCCTGGCACACAGTAGGTTTTCAGTAAAGGCTATAGTGTCATTGATGGCCCAAGGAGGGATAAGTTGAAGGAATAGGAAAAAACACTCAGGTACTGGTTCTGCCTGCTGTGTGACCTAGGCAAGTGCCTTGCCCTCTCTGTCCCCAGGCCTCTATCACCTCAGCTACATTAGGGGATGACCACAGCGACAGCCTCCAGGGTTGCTGGGAAGCCTAGTGAATTCTGTAAAAACCCGAACCAGTCCGCCCCCAGCAGGTGCCCCCATGCTCCCCTCCCC
>NW_022637799.1:0-1036 GCF_010015895.1 Lontra canadensis | reverse complement strand
TGGAGACGTGATGCATCTTCTGGAGAACAAGTGCATGGCTAGGCATGACGGTAGGACTGCACCATGAACGGCCTCTAAGTTTAGTGCCATGGGGATATCCCGGGAGGTAGTACAACAGGGAGTGATGGGCAGCACGCAGATTTGTGGGTTGGGGACAGGGCTTGAAGGCGATTCCAGCTAGGGAGGCCACAGAGGAGGCACTGGTAACCACCCCTGGGGCAGGGGGCTGCTGAGACCCTGAACTGGGGTAGTGACAGGAGTGGTGACACCAGGACAGTGATGGAGGAATGCATGAGTGGTTGGGCAGGGGACAAAGGATGGGCACCCAGGGCCATGTTGCAGTCTCGGGTAACTGAGGAGATGGTCGGGAACATGGCTGTGCTAGATCTGCTCTCCCCGGAGACTCAAGGCACAGGTGCTTGGGGGGGAAGTTGCAGGTGCTCAGGGCACAAGTGCAGGTGCACAGGGAGCAGGTGTGTTCAGAGGACAAATGCAGATGCACAGAGCGCAGGTGCTCATGGCACAGATGCAGGTGCACAGGGGCTCAGGGCACAGGTGCGGGTGCTCAGGGAGCAGGTGTGTTCAGAGGACAAATGCAGGTGTTCAGAGCACAGGTGCTCATGGCACAGGTGCAGGTATAATGGGCGGTGGAGTCGGAGAGTGGGAGGCAGAGAGGGTCCTCCTGGAAGGAGCAGGAGCACAGAGCAAAGAAAAAGCCTCTGACTGAGAAACCCCTGTGCAACCTCTGGAAGCGAGCTTAATGAAAGGCAGCCCAGGACTTCCACAAATTCTTGGTTCTAAGTAGCGGGAGAGGGGAGTCCCAAGTTTTAATAGTAATTTACCTCAATGTAGGCTTTTAAGCCTCAATTTATCATTGTCGTTGACAACACTTGGATTAATCTGCTCAGCATCTTGTGGTGGCTGCGAACCCCAGAAGGATAAAGGGAATTGATACACACAAAGAACTGGATTTCAATGAGCGCAAGCCAGCGCTAACTTTCCAGCACATGACCTGGAGATATTCGCATTCATTACG
>NW_022637798.1:0-1036 GCF_010015895.1 Lontra canadensis | reverse complement strand
AGTCAGTGTCAGTCAGCCTACAGAGGCCCGGGGTTCCCAGAGGGCAGGGTCATTACGGAAGGCTTCCTAGAGGAGAGGGTGGGGCTAGAAGCAGTTCTGTGGCTGCTGGCCTGGGAGGCAGGACATTTGGGCTTCACCCAGACCCCCCACAAGAGCAATGACTATATCATCTTGGTCTCTCTGTGTCCATAGCTCCCAGGTTAGAGTCTGGTACACAGCAGGCACTTGATAAGTTTTTGTACAATGAAAGAACAGAAAAGAATACCTTTAGAGAACAATTTCCCTATGCTAAGAACCCTGTGAGGTAGTGTCATTTTTACCTCCCATTTTATACATGAGGAAATAGGCACAGAGAGGTTAAGTGATTTGCCGGAGGTCACACAGCTAGCAAGTGACAACCCAGATCCAGGCCTGTCTGCAAAGCTTGGTGCATATCACTTCTTGAATGTTTCTGTGTCTGTCTCTACCCGGGGCTATGAATGTCATAAAAGCTGAGTGTGTCTGTTTTGATTCCTGCTCATCTGCTTCCACCTGGCACACAGTAGGTGCTCAGTAAATCTTCACTGAGTAAATTACAAACGCCCTGACCCATTTCAGAGTCCTCAGACAAGTCACTTCTCTCTGAGCCTGTTTCCTCATCTGTGCAAGGGGCACACTCTGAGAAATGACCTCATGAGTTGTTTTGACAATGAAGTGATCTGCTCAGTAAACCCCTACCTGCTAAATATGTGTTTTCAGTGAATTCGGGCCTGATTAAATGCCTGGCACACAGTAGGTTTTCAGTAAAGGCTATAGTGTCATTGATGGCCCAAGGAGGGATAAGTTGAAGGAATAGGAAAAAACACTCAGGTACTGGTTCTGCCTGCTGTGTGACCTAGGCAAGTGCCTTGCCCTCTCTGTCCCCAGGCCTCTATCACCTCAGCTACATTAGGGGATGACCACAGCGACAGCCTCCAGGGTTGCTGGGAAGCCTAGTGAATTCTGTAAAAACCCGAACCAGTCCGCCCCCAGCAGGTGCCCCCATGCTCCCCTCCCC
>NW_022637797.1:0-1036 GCF_010015895.1 Lontra canadensis | reverse complement strand
GGGGAGGGGAGCATGGGGGCACCTGCTGGGGGCGGACTGGTTCGGGTTTTTACAGAATTCACTAGGCTTCCCAGCAACCCTGGAGGCTGTCGCTGTGGTCATCCCCTAATGTAGCTGAGGTGATAGAGGCCTGGGGACAGAGAGGGCAAGGCACTTGCCTAGGTCACACAGCAGGCAGAACCAGTACCTGAGTGTTTTTTCCTATTCCTTCAACTTATCCCTCCTTGGGCCATCAATGACACTATAGCCTTTACTGAAAACCTACTGTGTGCCAGGCATTTAATCAGGCCCGAATTCACTGAAAACACATATTTAGCAGGTAGGGGTTTACTGAGCAGATCACTTCATTGTCAAAACAACTCATGAGGTCATTTCTCAGAGTGTGCCCCTTGCACAGATGAGGAAACAGGCTCAGAGAGAAGTGACTTGTCTGAGGACTCTGAAATGGGTCAGGGCGTTTGTAATTTACTCAGTGAAGATTTACTGAGCACCTACTGTGTGCCAGGTGGAAGCAGATGAGCAGGAATCAAAACAGACACACTCAGCTTTTATGACATTCATAGCCCCGGGTAGAGACAGACACAGAAACATTCAAGAAGTGATATGCACCAAGCTTTGCAGACAGGCCTGGATCTGGGTTGTCACTTGCTAGCTGTGTGACCTCCGGCAAATCACTTAACCTCTCTGTGCCTATTTCCTCATGTATAAAATGGGAGGTAAAAATGACACTACCTCACAGGGTTCTTAGCATAGGGAAATTGTTCTCTAAAGGTATTCTTTTCTGTTCTTTCATTGTACAAAAACTTATCAAGTGCCTGCTGTGTACCAGACTCTAACCTGGGAGCTATGGACACAGAGAGACCAAGATGATATAGTCATTGCTCTTGTGGGGGGTCTGGGTGAAGCCCAAATGTCCTGCCTCCCAGGCCAGCAGCCACAGAACTGCTTCTAGCCCCACCCTCTCCTCTAGGAAGCCTTCCGTAATGACCCTGCCCTCTGGGAACCCCGGGCCTCTGTAGGCTGACTGACACTGACT
>NW_022637796.1:0-1036 GCF_010015895.1 Lontra canadensis | reverse complement strand
GGGGAGGGGAGCATGGGGGCACCTGCTGGGGGCGGACTGGTTCGGGTTTTTACAGAATTCACTAGGCTTCCCAGCAACCCTGGAGGCTGTCGCTGTGGTCATCCCCTAATGTAGCTGAGGTGATAGAGGCCTGGGGACAGAGAGGGCAAGGCACTTGCCTAGGTCACACAGCAGGCAGAACCAGTACCTGAGTGTTTTTTCCTATTCCTTCAACTTATCCCTCCTTGGGCCATCAATGACACTATAGCCTTTACTGAAAACCTACTGTGTGCCAGGCATTTAATCAGGCCCGAATTCACTGAAAACACATATTTAGCAGGTAGGGGTTTACTGAGCAGATCACTTCATTGTCAAAACAACTCATGAGGTCATTTCTCAGAGTGTGCCCCTTGCACAGATGAGGAAACAGGCTCAGAGAGAAGTGACTTGTCTGAGGACTCTGAAATGGGTCAGGGCGTTTGTAATTTACTCAGTGAAGATTTACTGAGCACCTACTGTGTGCCAGGTGGAAGCAGATGAGCAGGAATCAAAACAGACACACTCAGCTTTTATGACATTCATAGCCCCGGGTAGAGACAGACACAGAAACATTCAAGAAGTGATATGCACCAAGCTTTGCAGACAGGCCTGGATCTGGGTTGTCACTTGCTAGCTGTGTGACCTCCGGCAAATCACTTAACCTCTCTGTGCCTATTTCCTCATGTATAAAATGGGAGGTAAAAATGACACTACCTCACAGGGTTCTTAGCATAGGGAAATTGTTCTCTAAAGGTATTCTTTTCTGTTCTTTCATTGTACAAAAACTTATCAAGTGCCTGCTGTGTACCAGACTCTAACCTGGGAGCTATGGACACAGAGAGACCAAGATGATATAGTCATTGCTCTTGTGGGGGGTCTGGGTGAAGCCCAAATGTCCTGCCTCCCAGGCCAGCAGCCACAGAACTGCTTCTAGCCCCACCCTCTCCTCTAGGAAGCCTTCCGTAATGACCCTGCCCTCTGGGAACCCCGGGCCTCTGTAGGCTGACTGACACTGACT
>NW_022637795.1:0-1036 GCF_010015895.1 Lontra canadensis | reverse complement strand
TGCCTTGTAAACGTTCATCTGTGCACTAATGCAAGTCTTCTCTATTCCAAACTCGGGCCTCCATCTGCTGCTGGAGGTAACCCCAGTACCACACGGAGTGACACCATGTGCCTTCACAGCATTCTTGTTTTTGGCTGAGTCTGCAGTGCTGCTCGATTGTCTTTTCACCTTTTCTCAGGCTTCCTTCTTTCTTTCCTCCCCTGCAGCTATTCTGCCCTTCACCATTATCCTTAAAGCCTCTTGTTCAACACTCACTTCTGCCTCCACCCTCCTCCATCTGTAACTCTTGGTTCATATTTCATGGAGGAAAGAGAATCTATCAAGGGAAACCTCGATCAACTCTCTTCCCAAACACTTATCTATATTTTCATCTGTCTCTTAGCCTTTTATCTTAGTCTCAGAGGAAAGCATATCCTCCCTCCCGTCCAAAAAATCATTCTTCCACTTTGCTTTAAATGCCATCTCCTTCAGCGCATTGCTTGATAAATTATCCTTTCTGTCTACTATATTTCCAACTCCTTTTTTCCAACTAGCACCTTCTCTTTAGTCTATAAACATGCTCAAGTCTTTTGATAGTAAAAAGCCCATCTCAACGCCAGATCACCCCTGGCTAGCTTGTCCTCAACTTCTTTTTTATCCAAAGTTTTTAATAGTTTCCTCCAATGCCTCTGCATCCTCACTCTGCTCTCACCAGTCACCTGCCCTCTATAACCCAAGGGTTTTCTCCCTTGGGTCACCAACAGCCTATTGAGTACTCCATATCCTTGACTCATCTCATTGTTTGTCCTCTTTGTTTTGTGGTATTTGGTGCTGATGGTCACTTCTTTCCTTGGCTTCTATTTAATGCTTTTTTCTAATTTCATTCTCTTGCTTTTATAGTATTTCTTATCAATCTACTTACTTGATGTTCTTCCTCTCTCAGCTGGAGGTCTACTCTTGGGCCATGGTTCCATCACTAAATATGCAAAATGCAATCTCATAAGCAGGATGTAAATTCCATTACGCTGCAGCCCCTGGTTTAGTATCTAATGCCGTT
>NW_022637794.1:0-1037 GCF_010015895.1 Lontra canadensis | reverse complement strand
CGCGGCTCCTCAGTTATTCTCCGCGGCCGCTTTCTGCCTGGAGGGTGACTGTGGGCAACTGTCGCCTGGGCCAGGAGAGGGACCGAAAACAGAGGCAGCTTCTGGGCACCTGGCGGGCTCAGTGGGTTAAGCGCGGGACTCTTGATTTGTGCTCAGATCCTGATCTCAGGGTCCCTAGACGGAGTCTTACCTGAGGCTCTGTGCTCAGTTTGAGCTCTGTGGGAGATTCACTCTCTCCCTCTCCCTCTGCCCCTTCCCTTCGCACTTTCTAAAGTAAATCAATGAATCTTTTAAAAACGGGGTGGGGATAGCATGGAGGACATGGGGAGTTAGGAGAAGGGAGTTGGGGGAAATTGGAAGGGGAGGTGAACCATGAGAGACTATGGACTCTGAAGAACAATCTGAAGGCTTTGAAGGGGGGGGTGGGAGGTTGGGGGAACCAGGTGGTGGGTATTAGAGAGGGCACGGATTGCATGGAGCACTGGGTTTGGTGCAAAACTTATGCTGAAAATAAATTAAAAAAAATGATTACAAAAAAAAACCAAAACGGGGTGGGGAGGAAGTGGAGCAGGGGTGGTGGTGGGGGAGAGGAAGCCAAGGGTTAGTGAGAAACCTGAAAAGTTAGGCCAGGCAATGGCTGTGGGAGCACAGCGAAGGGAGAGAGGGCCCCGCTGGAGATCTGTGGTTCTCCCCAGCCCCTGGAGCCTCCCCTCGGAGCCCTGGGCAACCTGAGTCCCTTTGCCCCTACTCTGGGCAGGACTGGAGGCTTTCCCAGGGAGGGGACCTCCACAGGACCCCTTACCTCAAGGCCATTCCCAGGGTTCTCCTGGTATGAGTCACCTCATACCCCACCGCAGTCAACCAGTCTAAGTGGGATGGACTTGCCTACACACTTGGGCAGCGGATTACCCCTCCCCCTCCCCGTGGGACTCCAGGCGCTCCTTCACCAGCACCTTCCAGCTCAGGGTGCACAGCTCTGATGTCCTCTGGCCAGAGACCTCCTCGCTCCCGGTCCCAGGAGCATACATGCCCACAGC
>NW_022637793.1:0-1037 GCF_010015895.1 Lontra canadensis | reverse complement strand
ATATGAATTTACTGAATTTTTTTGTCCATTTGTTTTATCAATTACTGTGAACAAATTTCTATAATCATGTGAAATCATTTTTCTCTTATTTAGTGCTGTGGCATAAAGGAGCCATTAGTTTCAGAACACAATTACTGTGTAAGGTAAAATCTATCTCCACAATTAGATAAGCCACTTAGATAAAAATTTGGAACCAACACAGGACAATGAACCAAATGCTTTTAAACAAATTCATTATATTTAAGAAATAAAAGTTCAAAATATTTTATAATTGGATATATTTTGAGATATAATTTATATGTAATAAAGTACACAGATCTCAAGTGATTAATTGCATAGTTTTTGCCAATTATATATGCTCAGATAATAACCACACAAATGAAAACATAGAGCAACCCCATTATGCTGGGAAGACTCTTTTGGCCCTTTGAGGTCAACACACACCTACCATAGATTATTGTTTATTTCTACTAATTTTTTTATACTCTTTCAATTATTTTCTTTTCCTACCTCTTATTTAGTTTCTTCTTTTATATTTTTAAAGGTTTCAAGGTTTATATTATTAATTTTACTATTTTCCCCTTTTTAAAAATAGGCATAGAATTATACTAAGTCTTAATTAGCATCACCCCAAAATTTCATTTTTATTCAAAAATGAACTTTTCTGGCTTTCATTATAATTTGCTCTGACTTAATTTTCACAAACAATTCTTTGTCTATTGCTATTTTGGTTGTTTACACTTTATAATTTCTCTTGTTCATGCTTACTTCTGGTTTAATTTCTTTTTTATATTCTTAAATTGGGCAATTAGACCACTGACTTTAGTTTTTTCTTTTTTAAAATAATTGTATGGCACTACAAATTTCTTCCCAAGTCTTGGTGAGAAACAAATTTCTATAATCATGTGAAATCATTTTTCTCTTATTTTCTTTGAAGTTCTTCCTTGACTTAATTTTCAAGTATGTGTGTTTTCAAGATATCATTTTATAATTGATTCTGAATATATTTCCACAATAGTCACACAAATGTTCTTTAT
>NW_022637792.1:0-1037 GCF_010015895.1 Lontra canadensis | reverse complement strand
TGACATATATCAGTCCAACTGTCTCAGATTTTGTTTTCTGGAGGGAATCATTGACACTGATAGGGCAAGCAAAATCCATTCAAATGAAACATATCTCATATATATGCATGTCCAAAAAGTAAACTTCAATCCATAATTTGTCTCATTTTATATTTATATTTATCCAAAATGATGACTTAAGTTTGTTTCCTTCAAAAGGTCCACATAACACAGCAAGAGGCTATTTTAAGTGGTCACTTTGAACAGAAACCTAAGTGGTGCTTTTCCTCTCCCATCACTGAGCTTTCCTTCCTCCAACTTGGAACACATAACCTATTCTTTATACCTCTTTGGAAGAAAGCCAGGTGCCCATTTTAATGCTCAATCCCTGAAGAACATCTTTTGTTTCTTTTTTGTTTCTTTTTTACTTTCTTTCTTTTTTTTTGTTTCTTTGTTTGTTTTTGATTTTTGTTTGTTTTTTTGTTTGTTTGTTTGTTTGTTTTTTGGATAGTGTCTTCTGGTAATCACACAGAAACCATGGCTGTCCCATGTGAAGAAGACAGATTATCCTCAAGGGAACTACATTTCTTCTTTTCATAACATTATCTGAGGTGAAATGTTACATCCCAATAGGGGAAGTTTGGAGTGAATTTTCCTCAACTCCTTCCAGAAGTAGGTGTAGGATGTGACTGTCCTGGGGCCTGACTGCCACAGCAAGGAGCACTGCTCCAGACCTCCAGACTTTGAAGACTATGGGAGAATTAACTCTGAACCCACCGGTAATCAAATGAGTTTGGGAATGAGGGAAGGAGAAACAGTGAAGCATCAGTGTGGGAAATAGCCATTGGATGCTAAAAGTACATAAATGCTTAGCAAGGACTGGGCCTGATGTCTTGAACCTGACGTGTGTCCCCCAAAGGGGGTTCCAGAGCAAGGACTAAAGCCACAGTTGATGACAAACTCAGAGCAGAAATTTTCAGTTCCTTCCAGGCAGTGGAGATGTGAGAGAAGGTGGGGCTTTGGAAGCAACGCACCAAAACTTCAGTGCCCCGTTTCTC
>NW_022637791.1:0-1038 GCF_010015895.1 Lontra canadensis | reverse complement strand
ATGGCTAAAATTAACAAGTCAGGAAATGACAGATGCTGGCGAGGATGCGGAGAAAGGGGAACCCTCCTACACTGTTGGTGGGAATGCAAGCTGGTGCAACCACTCTGGAAAACAGCATGGAGGTTCCTCCAAATGTTGAAAATAGAACTACCCTATGACCCAGCAATTGCACTGCTGGGTATTTACCCTAAAGATACAAACGTAGTGATCCGAAGGGGCACGTGCACCCGAATGTTTATAGCAGCAATGTCTACAATAGCCAAACTATGGAAAGAACCTAGATGTCCATCAACAGACGAATGGATAAAGAAGATGTCGTATATATACATAGTGGAATACTATGCAGCCATCAAAGGAAATGAAATCTTGCCATTTGTGATGATGTGGATGGAACTAGAGTGTATCATGCTTACTGAAATAAGTCAATAGGAGAAAGACAACTATCATATGATCTCCCTGATATGAGGGAGAGGAAATGCAACATGGGGGGTTAAGGGGGTAGGAGAAGAGTAAATGAAGGAAGATGGGATTGGGAGGGAGACAAACCATAAGTGACTCTTAATCTCACAAAACAAACTGAGGGTTGATGGGGGGAGGGGCCTTGGGATGGGAGGTGGGGTTATGGACATTGGGTAGGGTATGTGCTATGGAGAGTGCTGTGAAGGGTGTAAACCTGGCGATTCACAGACCTGTACCCCTGGGGATAAAAATATATTATATGTTTATAAAAAATAAAATTTAAAAAAAAAGCTATTAGAGCCCTTACCACCCCAAGAACATCCCCCTGATATTATAAGTTATTCAGGGAGCGGGTAGGCAGGACAATAGGTCAGCCATTAACCTCAAGAAAACTCGTGTACTGAGAGCTAACACTGTAACACACACACAATCTCCAATTCCAGGACACATCCCTTCAATGTGTTAGCTCTGCGCAGAGAAATCTAGCTCCTAGAATCTTAAGTTATGATGAGTCAAGCTCAACACCTTGTACTACACCTGCTTTTTGTACAACTAACAACTATTGCCCGAAATGTTGCA
>NW_022637790.1:0-1038 GCF_010015895.1 Lontra canadensis | reverse complement strand
TAATTACTTGTGCTTGTGAAAAGAGTACGGATTCTTTTTTTTTTTTTAAGATTTTATTTATTTATGACAGAGATAGCAAGAGAAGGAACACAGCCATGGGGAAGCTGAAGAGGGAGAAGCAGGCTTCCTGCTCAGCAGGGAGCCAGATACAGGGCTGGATCCCAGCGTCCTGGACACTGGGATCATGACCTGAGCCAAAGGCAGATGCTTAACTACTGAGCCACCCAGGCGCCGCTATTTCACTGATTCTAATAATGTTTTCGCATTGTGTAGTAGTTTAAATGGCAATGTTTTGTTTTAATGATACTTAAATAATGGTGAGTCTTACACAGATGATGTCATCGATTCAAATAATAATAAGGTATGTGGCTTAAACAACCCCATCTTTGACGTCTCTTAGCAGAATCGGCAGCTAATATAGATTTTTTTTTAAAGATTTTTAACAGAGAGAGACATAGCAATAGAGGGAACACAAGTGGGGGGAGTGGGAGAGGGAAAAGCAGGCTTCCTGCTGAGCAAGGAGCCCAATGTGGGGCTCCATCCCAGGACCTCAGGATCATGACCTGAGCCAAAGGCAGATGCTTAATGACTGAGCCACCCAGGCTCCAGCTAATGTAGATTTCTACTTTCCAGAATGACTTAATATTTTTATGAAACTTATTGGTTTCTGTATTGTATCGCATTGTATCAAAACCATCCTTGGAATGCATAATTGGGTGGTAG
Source organism: Lontra canadensis (assembly GCF_010015895.1). Taxonomy (NCBI): domain Eukaryota; kingdom Metazoa; phylum Chordata; class Mammalia; order Carnivora; family Mustelidae; genus Lontra; species Lontra canadensis. Next base: position 315 of record NW_022637790.1, on the reverse strand, counting down.
AGAATAAGCTAATTCAGTGTATGCCCGTCATGGGTACCCCCTCTCCTCTATTTATTTATTCATTGTTAAATAATCTCTGTACCCAATGTGGACTTCAAACCCACAACCCTGAGATCAAGAGTCAGATGCTTTACTGACTGAACAAGCCAGGTGCCCCATCTTCCTCCTCCTTTTTAGAAACAAAATAAAACAAAAATAGTAAAAGTATATAGAATTAGATGATATAGACACCCACATGCACATATATATATCTATCTTTATCAAGAGGTTTTTTTTTAAGCTTCCAGACCTGTTTGTGACCCATTGTGGTTTTTT
>NW_022637789.1:0-1038 GCF_010015895.1 Lontra canadensis | reverse complement strand
CACAGGTCTACAGATGGGGAGGAATAGTGCCTCAGGAGCTGGATTTAGTGAGCTGCACAGGAGGTGCCTTGACCACACCTGGCCTGGTTTAGATGATGAGATTCCAGACTTCCAAGTGATGCTGTAAGGGGATGAGACTTTTGGAGAACTTGAGAATGGGTGGGTGCATTTTGCTTGTGAAAGAGACATGAATCTCTGGGGCTAGAGGGCAGACAGACTCTAGGATGGCCCCCAGCAAATAGCCCTATCCTAGTATTCACTCCCCTGTGTAATTCCCTTCCTCTGAGTGTGAGTGGGATGTGTGACTTGATTCTAACCAATAGAATGTGACAGAGATGGTAGAATGTCGCTTCTGTACATTAGAAAAGACTAGATAAGATGGTAACTCCCATCTTGCCAGCAGACTCTATTGACTCTCTCTTTGCTGGCTTTGCTGAAGTGAGCTGTCATATGGAGAGGCAAGGAACTCAGAGTGGCCTCCAGCAGATACCAGCAAGAAGCCAGGCCCCCAGTCTAACAACCTACAAAGAACTGAATCCTGCCAACAGCCATGAGACCTTGGCAGCATGTCCTTCTCCAATCAAGCCTCAAATGAGACCTCGGCCCCAGCTGACCCTTTGCGGATTTGTGAAAGGCCCTAACACAGAGGACCCATCTAACATGGGCCTGGATTCCTGATCCACAGAAACTACAGGGTAATAAAGGGCTATTATTTTTTGTCACTAAATATAGGATGATTTGTTATGCAGCAATAAATTACTATACAAATTAACTTGAAAATTCAGGTTTTTGATAAAGGTAGCATTTCAGTGTAGTGAGGGGATGATTGGATTTTTTCAGTAGATAGTGTTGGAACAACTGGATAGCCATCTGGAGAAAGATACAGATGAAGCCTAGATCCCACCTCTACAATAAATTCTGCTGGGTCACAATTTTTTTTTTTTTTAAGATTTTATTTATTTGTCAGAGAGAGAGAGTACACACAAGCAGACAGAGAGGCAGGCAGAGAGAGAGGAGGAAGCAGGCTCCCTGCTGAGC
>NW_022637788.1:0-1038 GCF_010015895.1 Lontra canadensis | reverse complement strand
CACAGGTCTACAGATGGGGAGGAATAGTGCCTCAGGAGCTGGATTTAGTGAGCTGCACAGGAGGTGCCTTGACCACACCTGGCCTGGTTTAGATGATGAGATTCCAGACTTCCAAGTGATGCTGTAAGGGGATGAGACTTTTGGAGAACTTGAGAATGGGTGGGTGCATTTTGCTTGTGAAAGAGACATGAATCTCTGGGGCTAGAGGGCAGACAGACTCTAGGATGGCCCCCAGCAAATAGCCCTATCCTAGTATTCACTCCCCTGTGTAATTCCCTTCCTCTGAGTGTGAGTGGGATGTGTGACTTGATTCTAACCAATAGAATGTGACAGAGATGGTAGAATGTCGCTTCTGTACATTAGAAAAGACTAGATAAGATGGTAACTCCCATCTTGCCAGCAGACTCTATTGACTCTCTCTTTGCTGGCTTTGCTGAAGTGAGCTGTCATATGGAGAGGCAAGGAACTCAGAGTGGCCTCCAGCAGATACCAGCAAGAAGCCAGGCCCCCAGTCTAACAACCTACAAAGAACTGAATCCTGCCAACAGCCATGAGACCTTGGCAGCATGTCCTTCTCCAATCAAGCCTCAAATGAGACCTCGGCCCCAGCTGACCCTTTGCGGATTTGTGAAAGGCCCTAACACAGAGGACCCATCTAACATGGGCCTGGATTCCTGATCCACAGAAACTACAGGGTAATAAAGGGCTATTATTTTTTGTCACTAAATATAGGATGATTTGTTATGCAGCAATAAATTACTATACAAATTAACTTGAAAATTCAGGTTTTTGATAAAGGTAGCATTTCAGTGTAGTGAGGGGATGATTGGATTTTTTCAGTAGATAGTGTTGGAACAACTGGATAGCCATCTGGAGAAAGATACAGATGAAGCCTAGATCCCACCTCTACAATAAATTCTGCTGGGTCACAATTTTTTTTTTTTTTAAGATTTTATTTATTTGTCAGAGAGAGAGAGTACACACAAGCAGACAGAGAGGCAGGCAGAGAGAGAGGAGGAAGCAGGCTCCCTGCTGAGC
>NW_022637787.1:0-1038 GCF_010015895.1 Lontra canadensis | reverse complement strand
CTGGCCGCAGCCGACAGGGCCAAGTAGGGGACAACCACAGGCTGAGGATCAACAGGCGTCACCCACGCTGGAGCCTGACTCCCGGAGGGATTCTTGGCGGGGTTCACACATGACGGCTCACGAGGCCGGGCCAGGCCCAGGGGGCTGCCCTGCAGACGTGCGGCGCCCGAAGCGAGTTCACCGGGCATTTTCCGGCCAATTCTCACGAGCGTTCTGCCCAAACCAGGATCGGATTGGGCAGAACGCTCGTGAGAATTGGCCGGCGTTGGGCAGCCCTGCGGACCACCCTGCTCCCCGTGGACGAGGGCCCTTTCTCACTCGGGGCCTGTCGCGGCCACCTGAAAAACGTGCTGAGACGACGCGGCCAACCGGGGGTCCCGGCAAAGGGGAGCGTTCCCGGAGTAGAGTTGAGGAATGGGTTGGGGCCGCATATAAAACCTCCGTCTATTCAGGCTGCCGGAGCCCCCTAGAATGGTGCTGTCCTCTGCTGGGGAGCGAAGACTTCTCTCCCTCGGAGAACTGTCTGTGGCGCTGAAAGGCACGATTGGTGCCGGGGTGGGAGGGGGATTCATGGCGCCGCACGCAGGGTTCCCCAGGTGGAAGCCCCGAGGGACAGGACCCTGGAAACGGAAGATTGAGGGAGCAGGCGATGGTTCGTGTCTGGGGCCCGGGGCAGGCCTGGCCGCAGCCGACAGGGCCAAGTAGGGGACAACCACAGGCTGAGGACCAACAGGCGTCACCCACGCTGGAGCCTGACTCCCGGAGGGATTCTTGGCGGGGTTCACACACGACGGCTCACGAGGCCGGGCCAGGCCCAGGGGGCTGCCCTGCAGACGTGCGGCGCCCAAAGCGAGTTCACCGGGCGTTTTCCGGCCAATTCTCACGAGCGTTCTGCCCAAACCGGGATCGGATTGGGCAGAACGCTCGTGAGAATTGGCCGGCGTTGGGCAGCCCTGCGGACCACCCTGCTCCCCGTCGCCGAAGGCCCTTTCTCGCTCGGGGCCTGTCGCGGCCACCGAAAAAACGCGCCGAGAAGAT
>NW_022637786.1:0-1040 GCF_010015895.1 Lontra canadensis | reverse complement strand
AGGGCTTTGAATGATGCTGATTTCCTAGAAGCAGCTATTCTAGCAAATGGCAGCTCGTGAGAAACGTGCTGTCTCCAAGTAGGGGATAAGGATCAAGGTGTATGTGATGCTTCTGTTGATCACAGACTATTTTTAACTGCAGTTTTAAAGGAAAATCTAGCCTGATAGGTTACTATCGAGTACCTGAGACATTACGAAGTACTTTCTCATGAACTCTCTCAGGTGTTCCTCACCTACAGTAACTTACAAGGAAGTGCTTTAAATTCTGCTGTAAATAAAGCAAGACATGTGCCTTTCCTAAACTCAGTTTCTAAACTATAGACCTGGATGTGATTCTCCCATTATAGGGTACACCTGAGATTGTGAATGGTACTCAGTAGAGCTCTTTGCCTAGTACACAGAATTTTCTGAATATTAGCTTTTGACTTTAAAAGGCAGTTGAACTGCTGTGAGTTTGCTACAGCACTGCAGAGGGAAGGCTGGAAGGAAGACTAAAGGAAACAAGATGTGATCAGCATGTGAGTCTTACCAAAGGCAACACTCCCACCTGAGGAAATCAGACCCAAATGCCAAGAGACTCTATAGGCAGAGAACAGTTGGCTATGGGAGAACCTTGTATAGGAGGAAATACACCTCCTATTCAATCATCCGATGTAAACATGTACTTTGTCTACGCTTCAAACACAAGAATCTTCAAAATGGGGTGGAAAAAATATCACTGCTTTTTTTTTTTTCCCGTCTATTTTATATCCATTTTTTGAGAGAACCATATTCAGGGATATTAATCCTTTGTTAAAGTATGTCATGTGTATGATATAATTTTTGTTTTTTGACTTTTCTGTCAGGCAAAAGACAATATAAACAATTTTAATGGTTATAAATTCAACTTTACCTTAATTCTTCCTCATTGGTTGCAGTTTTAGATTTATCTTGTTTAAAATGTCAAGTAGCTCTTCCACTCAATTAGACAATGTTCTTTTTTTTTTTTTTTTTTCCCCCTTCTGGCTTTGCTGTCTTTGGACCTTACATGGAATTTTCTT
>NW_022637785.1:0-1040 GCF_010015895.1 Lontra canadensis | reverse complement strand
AATGCAAAGGTATTTCATGTTCATGGATTGGAAGAACAAATATTAAAATATATATATTTCTTAAAATGATCTACAGAGTTGATACAATCCCTATCAAAATACTAACATCACAGAAATGGAAGAAGCCATCACAAAATTTGTATAGAATTATACAAGACCCCTAATAGCCTAAGCATTTTTGACACTGGAAAATCTAAATGTATGACAATAACAGACATCAAGTTATATTGCAAAGCTGTCATAAACAAAACAGTATGGTTCTGGCACAAAGATAGACACATAGATGAGTAGAATAGATTGAAAACCCAGAAATTAATTCATAATTATATGGTTATTTATGTTTGGAAAAAGACCAAAGCAGGAAAGAATATTCAAGTGTAAAAATATCTCTCCAACAAATGGTGCTAGGAAAGCTGTTTAGCTACGTGTTAAAGAATATGTACCCCTCATTTACGTTTTACATAACCATAAATTCAAAAGGATTAAACTCTTATATGTGAGACCTGAAACCATAAAAATCCTAGAAGAGGGGTAATTGGGTGGCACAGTAATTTAACTGTCTCATTCTTGGTTTCACTACCATAGCAACAGAAGCACCTGCTGAAGGCAGCTAAATTGGAGGCCAGCTTTAGGGTGAGATTCAACATAAAATCTGAGCCCCCGTGTGGCCAGGCAACTGCTTTTCTGAGACAAACATCACCAACCATAGCATAGCAAGACCCTTCCCCAGGGTATCCGTGTGGGTCTACTCCATACCAGGTCCCATTTTCAAGTATTTTTTTTTAAATCAGAGCCAAATATCTGATATAAAGCAGAGGGTTATGAAACCACCAGCCAGGCAGATGGCTCATGCACAGATAAAGTGAAAGGTGGATTCTGATGGAATAGGACAAAAGAAGCGAGATTATTTGCTCTTTATGAGGGCTTTCTGAAAATAAGTGCTGGGATCTCCCCACTCCAGGGACAAAAGAATGGAGTAATGCCATTTTTCACCCTGCCCATCAACAAAGAATTCAGTGAGCAGTACAGCAGCCGCTTAC
>NW_022637784.1:0-1040 GCF_010015895.1 Lontra canadensis | reverse complement strand
ATAACTAAGCTATACCAGGAACTTGCTTGGGTTTCATTCATTCACTTGTTCATTCATTTATTCACTTATTCAACAATAACTCTTGAGTGTCTATTACACAGCAGGTCCAGTCTCTGGGGAAATAGCACAGAATAAGTAGTGAGACCAGTATTCTCATGGACTTTACAGTCTAATCCAGCAAAGGTGGCAACAAATAAATAAATAATGAAGAAAATATTAGCAGGAATTTTCTAGATACTGATATAAAATTGCCGGGAGGCTACACCAGATGGGGCAGTCAAGGAAAATATTTCCAAGGAAGGGGAGGATATGACTGGGAAACAGCACTGGGAAACAAGGAAGACATATTCACCTCTCCTACAGACCCTGAGGCATGTGGGTTAGCAACAGAAGAAATTTTTTTCCTCCAAAAGCTTCCTGGGAAGGTAGGGTTATTGAATGATAGTCACATTTCAGTCAGGTTTTACAAGAAGGTAACAAGAAGAATCAGAAAACAGACTAAGAGTATGTGAATTTTACTGAGGAGATCCTGAGTTCCAAGAGCACAGAGGAAAAGGTTGAAACTGTGAGATTGATAATTTCTTTTTCTTAAAAAATATTTTCCAAGGTTAATAAGTTATTTCTGAAGTAGTACCTGTTTATCACCTTACCTGTGCTTCCTTTTGCAATACACCAGAAGATTATCAAAAAGAAAAAACACCCATTCTTGAATATTTCTAGAAGAAATTTTCAGCAAGATGTCACACATTAACATTTCAGTGCAGGTGTCGGTGATATTGGGTCCCTAGGTTAAAAAAAAAGAAAAAGAGAGAGAGAGACAATGTCTGATTACTTAACAGAAACTTTTGTGTGTAATTCTTTTTCTCATTAAAAGACTTTTTTTATTTCAAGATACAATATATGGACAGGATAAAAGTTGAAACACCATAAATATTTAAACACTGGATGGAGGTCTCTTTTCCTCCCAGACTCCTCCTCATCAGTCTCAGCAGGTACAACTGTGGTTAGGAGACTCTGGGTCTTCTTTTAGCTTTCTTACA
>NW_022637783.1:0-1040 GCF_010015895.1 Lontra canadensis | reverse complement strand
ATTTCCCTATCTAGCAGAAGAGAAAATAATTTGTTTTAGAAATATGTATTGAATCTTGCCAGTGTCTGGAAAATCATGTAGAAAAAAAATACAGAAAAAAAAAAAACCCACATGATCTTGTAACAACCACCTCAAAATTCAGAAAATGATACCAAACAAATCAAATAAATACCATATAGTTAACATTGGTTTCCTCTTCAACTGTAGAAAGTACATCCTGAGTAGGCATCCAGTCCCTTCTCCCTGGATCTCTCTCCCTCTTTTAGCTCTTTTCTTTTATCTGGTCCCTAGGCCCCAGACTCATCCTCCCACAGCCCCCTGTGGTGAAGGCTAGGTTCTCTCCTAGCTCTGGGGAGAGAAAACAACATCTGCAAAGCCAGGCAGTTCAGAGCAGTCAAACCTTTCTAAAGAAAAGTCTGAATTAAAAATTTAAGATCATAAATTCTGGGATGGGTCCTGAAATATGTGTTTTCACAAGCCCTCCATGGGATTCTGATGCCATTAAAAGTTGAGAACTACCAATCTATTCCATTCTGTTTCTTTGCTACATCTCTGGCTCAGTCAAAACAGGTACCTTCTTCACAAGGATGTCATCTCAAGAGCATCCTTTGAAAGTCTCCCTACTCAAAAGAAAAAAAATAAAAAATAAAGAAAAAAAAGAAAAGGAAAAAGAAAGTCTCCCTACTCATTTTTCTCTCTTATCCCTACTTATGAGAGGCTATCCTCACCTGAATAATTTAAGATATTAAATTAGACAGTGACATTTCTTGTGCCACTGTTGTGTCTCTGTATGTGTGTTTCTGTTTTACTCAGACAGAGAGAGTGAACTAAAAACCTGAAGATTGAGACTTTAAATATGCCTTCTTTTTGAGTGTTTTGAGTGTCTGATTAAGAGATAGAGTAGTTACTTGGCGTTAACATGTTCTGTTTCCTTCCTAAACCTCATTCCGGCAGTTAACCCCTCATTCCCGTGTTGTAGTTCCTACAATAATTAATTCAGCATCTATTTCGTTATACCTCATTCCACGAGTACATTAAAT
>NW_022637782.1:0-1040 GCF_010015895.1 Lontra canadensis | reverse complement strand
GGGTGAACATACATAAAATCACCCTAGGCAGCAGGAACAAACTGATGTGAGTCAGGCTCTATGGGTTCTGCTGCCTGAAGGGCCCCATGGTTCTCTAGCAGAAAGTGTTTCCAGGTACCTTCTATTAGAATGTACCCCCCACCCCAAATGCAACTCTTCAGGCACACACGGCCAAACTGTCAAGGAAGCCCTACTTTCAGGAGCACTATGCCCATGCTTGACCTGTTCCACATCATGGGCTACTCTGCACCAAGCTGGAGCATGCACAGCACTCTTCTTTCAGCTGACCTGAGGCCCTTAGGGCACTGCAGGCCCATGGACCCACGGATGGGCCCTTGTCACCTGCATTGTCTCAGGTGTAGTGAGGCCCACATACCGAAAATCATCCTTAGCTCAAGGGTAGTGGACACATGCCAAATTCTGAGCACTAAGCTACACAATTGCTCATCTTTCCCCTAAAGGTAGAACCAAAAGCATCACTACTGCCTTGCCAGGATGGACTTGGCAACTGACAAAAGTAGCCCCAGCTTAATAGGAGACCTAGAAATACTGAGTGCTGCGGAAGTCTTGGAGCCCAGCAGGCAGACTGTCACCATTTGAAGGGTGCTTCGGAAAAATTTGGGGGTTGACTCCCTCTACCCTGGAAGGTATGTAGGTGGTTGGGAAGCAGGCTAACTCCAGGGGCCTCCACAAGCCTGGCTCATGGCGGGGGGGCAGGGGCGATTTACTACACATGCACATGCTATCATTAACCTGGCAAGAAATGTGAGTGTCCAGTCACTGGAGCAGGCTTCTGGAGGCTCAAGGCCACCTGACTCATTCCAAACTCTAATAACACAGTTTTCCATTGAAAGCAGAGATGGAGAAAAACAGTCTTGCGAGGGAAGAGCCAGACAGGCTGGGTAGGGTATCTTCCAGAAGGACACACTAGGGAGGCTATATTGATGGTCAGGCGTGGGACCCCATCCTGAATGGGTCCAAATGGATACTGAATATGGCCAGTTGAAAACTGCAGACTCCATGGAGGTATCACATTCCCT
>NW_022637781.1:0-1040 GCF_010015895.1 Lontra canadensis | reverse complement strand
AATGCAAAGGTATTTCATGTTCATGGATTGGAAGAACAAATATTAAAATATATATATTTCTTAAAATGATCTACAGAGTTGATACAATCCCTATCAAAATACTAACATCACAGAAATGGAAGAAGCCATCACAAAATTTGTATAGAATTATACAAGACCCCTAATAGCCTAAGCATTTTTGACACTGGAAAATCTAAATGTATGACAATAACAGACATCAAGTTATATTGCAAAGCTGTCATAAACAAAACAGTATGGTTCTGGCACAAAGATAGACACATAGATGAGTAGAATAGATTGAAAACCCAGAAATTAATTCATAATTATATGGTTATTTATGTTTGGAAAAAGACCAAAGCAGGAAAGAATATTCAAGTGTAAAAATATCTCTCCAACAAATGGTGCTAGGAAAGCTGTTTAGCTACGTGTTAAAGAATATGTACCCCTCATTTACGTTTTACATAACCATAAATTCAAAAGGATTAAACTCTTATATGTGAGACCTGAAACCATAAAAATCCTAGAAGAGGGGTAATTGGGTGGCACAGTAATTTAACTGTCTCATTCTTGGTTTCACTACCATAGCAACAGAAGCACCTGCTGAAGGCAGCTAAATTGGAGGCCAGCTTTAGGGTGAGATTCAACATAAAATCTGAGCCCCCGTGTGGCCAGGCAACTGCTTTTCTGAGACAAACATCACCAACCATAGCATAGCAAGACCCTTCCCCAGGGTATCCGTGTGGGTCTACTCCATACCAGGTCCCATTTTCAAGTATTTTTTTTTAAATCAGAGCCAAATATCTGATATAAAGCAGAGGGTTATGAAACCACCAGCCAGGCAGATGGCTCATGCACAGATAAAGTGAAAGGTGGATTCTGATGGAATAGGACAAAAGAAGCGAGATTATTTGCTCTTTATGAGGGCTTTCTGAAAATAAGTGCTGGGATCTCCCCACTCCAGGGACAAAAGAATGGAGTAATGCCATTTTTCACCCTGCCCATCAACAAAGAATTCAGTGAGCAGTACAGCAGCCGCTTAC
>NW_022637780.1:290-1041 GCF_010015895.1 Lontra canadensis | reverse complement strand
CTGCTGTCACCTTGGGCCTCGAGGCACAGGATAGGCCTGCCTTCTGCCCGGACTCCTTTCTCAGAGGGGAGCACGCGCCCCTGGCTTAGTGGTCCCCTCGTGTTTCCTGAGCAGCCAGGCTTCTTTCTCTATGTACAGGGAGTGGGTAACACTTGTCTTGCCACCGACTCACTGTTCCTCAGAGGGCCGGTTCTCCTACTTCGCGTCAGTTTCAGACTGCAATGCTAAGGGCTCCTGTGTGTTCCTGGGGCGGCGTGCCGCGCTCTCCCCACACAAGCCCTTGGGACCGTGGTGACAGGCTTGTCCCTTTCCTGAAGGCTGCTACCCCAGGCTCGAACTCGCTTCTCTCTCGGGCACACAGGATGTCCGGGTAAAGAAGCTTTCGTTCTGGGGTGGTTTCTCACGCCCCACTGCGGAGCACTTGGCTCCGGCCAGCAGCAGCAGCCAAAAGAACCGACTCTTACTTCCAGGCGAATGCTGAGCTTTCGCAGAGTTTTTCCCGCTTGGTGCGAACAGCACTTCACTGTTGCTTCCCAGCAAGGCTTTGGGGGTTCGCTCCCTCGCGTAAGGGAAGAAGTGTTGCGGGAGAGTTGCTGCTTCTTGGGCCTTACTTTCCAGGGGCCCAGGTTCGCGCCCTGGGCTCACCTTGCCTCCCCGTCGTCTGGACACTTAGTCTCGTCCTTATAGCATTGTGCGTCGCCCAGGGAGGCACTCTGCACAGCCTGGCTGCCCCAGGGTTAGCCAGGGCCTT
>NW_022637780.1:0-190 GCF_010015895.1 Lontra canadensis | reverse complement strand
GCACACCGCCCGCGCCCTGGGATGGAGACCCTGTCGGCGACTGTCTCCGTTCCTTCCCCAGCCACTGCTGCCACCGTAAACGCTCCCACTTCCTGGACTAAGACGATAGCCCACTGCCCTTTACTCCCGGGAGCTCTTCCTGCGAGTTCAGGGTCGGGCGCCTGGTGGACCCGCAGAGGCTGCCCCAGGG
>NW_022637779.1:0-1041 GCF_010015895.1 Lontra canadensis | reverse complement strand
CTTTCCCTTCTCAGCCCACTCAGACCTGGCGTGTCCACGACAGCAAGTCCCAGGGAGCAGAACCCAGCTGGTCCAGAAATTGTGTGCTCAGGAAGGAAAGGGCATACGTGCTCAGAAAGCACATGAACTTGGGAGCTCAGCATGTGTGAAAAGAAGAGGAAGATCACTTGCGGCAGTGCCTTCAGGTGTGGTCTGCGTGAAATCCAGCAAGTCGTACATCTCTGGTCTGGGCATTTTTGTTTATCAATGTTATGTTTACTGTTTACATTTTTTAGAGGTTAGAAAAACATCATCCTCGATCGTCAATCCCCTTTCTAACCTGAGATATGTTTAAGAGGTTGGATCAGGGGTGGGGGTATGGTCTGCTGAAAGTCCTAACTTCGCTGACACCGACGGCCGATGGGCTCCCCGGGTTGAGCCGGCGGCTGGCACCTTCCTTGCTCACTGCCCTGAGACGCACCCCCGCTCGGGGAGGGGCACGCTCTCCGGTCAATGGCAAAAGTAAAGAGGTTTGGCATTTTTCTGTCGGGCCATGGAGCGGAGAAACAAAATGCAAACAGGCACCCAGAAGCCCTTTCCCACATGTCCTCCTCCACGATCTGCTCTTTAAAGTTTTAGAAAACATCCACTGTCAGGCAAAACGAGTAAGGAGGTCCCTGCACATGGACCGCCTGTCTGTTCACGCACCGAGGTACCACCAAGATGCACGTTGTCTCAGAACTCCCTCTAGTCTTTGGGACCATTTTCCTGCACACCACTGAGCTGAATCACCATGCTTAAGATGCTTTAAAATCAGAGAAGGACAGAGCTACGTGGTTCCTTGGAGAGCACCTTGTCTGAGAAGCCATTCTGAACCTCGCTATTAATCTCAAGCAGTGTTGAGCTGCAGCCGGGTCCTACTGGCCCCCAACAGTCCACTCTGCATTCGGGGACACCCACCGACAGCCTGCAGTGGGAGTATTTCCCCCTGGGCAGCAGCAGACACTCCTCAGGGCTGCTCCTGGCCGCGACCCCCACCTCCCCGCCAGGGGCTGGGTACCA
>NW_022637778.1:0-1042 GCF_010015895.1 Lontra canadensis | reverse complement strand
AAGAGGGCAGGAATGGCCTTAGGGGAGTATGCTTGTTTCTATGTCTCAGAGGCTATTGGATAGCATGGAATTAAAAGGTTTGTTCCTGCCTGGGAGGTGAGTCTTTCTGACCGTCTGATGCTTCCAACCATGGTAGGAACAGTGTGTCAGGCTTAGGGGTTCAGAGCCTGAACACCCAACCTAGGGTTAAGGTTTGGCTCTGGGGGAATGGCAGACCTGATTTGACAGTGCAGTCAGGCTCTCCACATGGCTCTGTAGAGGGTCTAGCTCTAGTGGCCCTTCAGGCTCCAGGATTGTGGTTTGGGGGTCCCAAGAAGGTCTGGGTGGCTTTCCTAGAATTAGTTCTCTTCTGCCACAAGGGTCCTGCACAGGGCCTAATGGAACAGTTTCTTTGTGGGTGGTACCCAGAACCCTGGGTTGTGAAGAAGGATTCCCCAAACTGTAGGGCTACCGGGCCAGGCAACCGGGAACAGAATTCTGAAGAAGCACCCTTGAGTTAGGGTTAGGCCGATGGGGCATGGCAGGCCTGATCTTCCTGCACTGAGCTGGCCTCTCCATAGGGCTGATTTGAGGGCTTGTGTCTGCAGGATCTTCAGACTCCTGGTTCGTGGTCTTTGTGGGCGCCTAATGTGGCTGTGGCCCAAGGGATGCATGGAAGTTTCTCCTGCTCTGCGGATTCAGCTCATTTCCAAAGGGCATGCTTTCCTTTTAGGATCAAGTGCTATTGTGCATTGCAGCTCAGGTTTCCCCATCTGAAGAGTTGAGAAACAGGTCTCTAAGGACAGAAGTCTGAGCACTTGACCTAGGTTACGGGTTAGGGTTAGGGTTAGGGTTAGGGTTAGGGTTAGGGTTAAGGTTATGTCTTAGGTACAAGGCATGTCCGATCTGGCAACACAGATATGGGCTCACCCAGGGGCTGAGGTGGGGGCGGGATGCAGTAGGCTCCTCAGGCCCTGGTTTTTTAGCCTGGAAGGGGAAAGAGGGCGGGAATGTCCTCAGGGACGATGCTGCTTTCTAGGTCTCTGAGGCTATTGTTTAGCAA
>NW_022637777.1:0-1042 GCF_010015895.1 Lontra canadensis | reverse complement strand
TTTTTTCATATAATATGATGTACACCTTTACATACCAGAATATAATAAAATATATTTATAATATGGAATCAGTATACCATTTTTTTCTTTATGGAACTTTAAGGACAAAAGAGTGTTCAAAGAGGCACACCAGGTCTGATTGTGTAAATCGCTGGAAATTGGACAGCAGAATGCATTTCCCATCATACTGCATTAACGTTGGAAATAACAACTGACTTTCTCTAAGACAACTTGCACGTTGCCCTTAGGCTATAAGACATAATAAATACAGATCCTGATGTCTACATCTTTGGTTGTAGGGGTATACAAATATGGTTGCTGTAGGGATGGGATCTAAAAACCATCCTCCTATTTAATGTTTTAATGAAGAAGGAAAGGAAGTGACTTCTCTCACCTGCTGCTGCAACGGAGAGGTTGAAGCACAGAGGAATTGCACACAGAAAAGCTGTGGACCCCTCGACAAGTCACTGGCAGACATGGAGACACGTATGTCCAGTTTTGGGGACACGTGAGCTGGCATTTGACAAGAAACGCCGTGACTGAGGTTCACATCTAGAAGGCAAAGCCGGAAATAGAGGTGATCACACAGGGAGACCGTGTCGTGTGAGAAACAGACATAAACTTGATTCTGAGACTCTTCAGCCATTGAAGGGAGGGGAGAGAAGAGCCACAAAGGAGACGGTGGCCTCTTGGCCATACAGCACAGGGATTAGAGAGGATGCTGGTGAGTGTCTTTAAGGAAGTAAATGTGCTTTGAAGACCATCAGCAGATTCCAGGAAGATGTGGATTGAAACTGCCTGCGATGTCAGAAACACAGATGCCTTTGCTGACCTTCCTGAGAGTCGGTTTGGTGGAATGCATAAGCAGAGACCACCCTGGAGCCGGTGGGAGCATGTATAAGAGAAGTCAGTGCATCTGACTTGGAGAAGAATATTGCATGGGATCTGGGAATAATGTGGGTTAGTTTTTCTGCGCATAGTTTTGTCCTTTTACATCATTTCTTTTTCCCTGAGTGATTTCATGGATTCCATGTTCTGCAAA
>NW_022637776.1:0-1042 GCF_010015895.1 Lontra canadensis | reverse complement strand
CAATCAAAGGAGTGACAAAGCCCATGGTGAAAGGACTTTGGCCTCCTGAAAGACCAAACGAAGGAGTTCAGTCTCCAATCTGAAGAACCACTCAGCACTGTCATGTGAGGAAATCTATGGCAAAATGCCACCATAATTAGGGGAGTTATTTGGTAATTCAGCATAAGGGAGTATAATTAGAACACGTTGAAATCCGCAAACAACGTCCATAGTTATCACCCTAGAACTAGAGAAAATGACCAAAGAAGGACCCGACTTCCTCAGTCCGTAGGACATGTGGTACTTGACTTAAGGGTCATGAGTTTGAACTCCACATGGAACACAGATTTGATATAGGAAACAAAAGAAAACAACATGACTTGCCCATGACCTAAATCAATTGGGCTTGGACAATAGAGCTGGTCAGTGGTGGGCTGGATCTTCTCTCCTGTTCATTCAGACACTGGGCCCTGAGAACTCAGGTGGTGCCAGTCCTTACCAGGCAAACAGTTCCTCCCTCTAGGAGCTCAGGGATGAGAGGAGCAGATGTATAAACATGAACTGAAAAGGTGAATGAAAGAAGCATTTGCTCCATGAGACAAGTATAAGCAACTAAACAGGGTCCGGATCTCCACCAGGGGAGGGATACGACAATGCTATGCTGAGATGACTTTGAGAATTCCTGTGGCAGAAAAGAAGAAGGCAACCCTTCAAAAATCCCAAAAACCCCATACACCATGAGGCCAACACCAATCCCTGGGCCATTCTTGACACAAAATCAAGAGACAAAAGCCTGAGCTACCACCTCACACTCGCCCTTCTTTCATATCCAGAGGAGTTCCCCTCAGGTGTATAGATCGGTCCTGCCATACCCTTGGCCCGAAACCTAACCTGACTTTGAGTTTTCATATTTCTGTCCCCACAGCCCTGGTCCACACACCCTTCAGGCTGGGGCCTATGGAGTCACTCCACAGGATCATGCCTGCCCTCCCGATGGAAACTGTGCCCATTCCATTGGCCACAACCCTACAGATTAGGAGAAACCTACAAGGCCCCGGAGCCC
>NW_022637775.1:0-1042 GCF_010015895.1 Lontra canadensis | reverse complement strand
ACAAGTAGGGGGAGTGGGCCAGGGAGAAGCAGACTCCTCATTGAGCAAAGAGACCAAAATGGGGCTCCGTCCAAGGACCCTGGGATCAAGACCTGAACTGAAGGCAGAGGCTCAATGACTGAACCACCCCGGAACCACTATTTACATTATTTTTATATGCAGAGAGCATACTGAAGTCTGGAAAGCATTTAAGTTCTCAAAGAGAAAGGCAGAACATCGTTGATCATTATGGCAAGGATGCCCCTATTAGACTTTGTGAACTTGACTCGATTTCTCCAGCTGGCCAAGTCAGAGAGGGGAGCTACTGATACCAGCAGTTTCCTCTGGAGTATTGCAAGTATTAACTGCTTTGTGCCAGCGTGGAACCCAGGTGTCGGCAGTGTCCCAAGAAGCTGAAATCTTGTTGCTGTCCAGGTTCCCTGGGCCAAGATAGGTCAGAAACACCATGAGAGAAAAGGACAACCACTGATGTCATCCCCAGGCAGTACGGGCCACTTCTTCCCAGGAACTCACCACACCCACACTTCTCATGACTTCTGGTTACTAGACTGAAAGGCCTGTGAGAGTTGGGATAACACTGTATTTACCTCTGTATTCATGACTCCAAGGACCAAGACAAGTACTGAGGAAGCTCTCAGAGATATTCCTTCCCTTATCCAATAGAAGTGGTGGAAAAGCTCCAATCTCAACTTCAGTCCTGGACAGAATGTCCTGCAGGAATTCTCTCTGCTTTCTCCCAGGAGGCAACAAATCCCCTTCCTTAAAGAGGAGACTGCAGGACACTCTTGATGTCCCATGACATTCCTTTGTGGTGCGCTCTGATGAAGGGGGGACTGTCCTCTTGGATTCTTCTCAATGGGTCACCTGTCATTAGGATTCGATGTACTTGGCCTAGCCCCCATGACCTTTTGCTGAGCAGGGAGCCCCCTTGCCCCACCCTGGCACCAAGGGACTTGATCCCTGGGACCTGGAATTATGACATGAGCTGAAGGCAGACTCTCAAGAGACTGAGATACCCAAATGCTACAAGATTTTGTTTGCA
>NW_022637774.1:0-1042 GCF_010015895.1 Lontra canadensis | reverse complement strand
AAGAAATTCTCTGCCAAGAGTTTGCCAAAACCTGATTGTAAATGAACCACAGCTTCTCACAAATCCAGAAATCCTGTAAATGGATGCTCAGTGTTTTCATGTGTATTGCCAAGCAATCACTGCCCACTGGGTAGAGATAGGCGAACTAGATTGCAATGCCTATATATGGGTGTAGAAACATTCTGCAGTTCAGACCATAGCTTCATAGCTATGATAGTCCCTCATTTACAAAGCTTTTGATAATTTCCATAAGTGGTGGGCATGTAGCCGTCCAGACAGAGGGGGATTTTATAACTTCTAATTTCCCATAGAAAAGCCAATGTTGATGCCTCTTTTCCAAAGCCCAGGAAATACGGATGATAATTTATTCTTTTTTTTTTTTTTAAAGATTTATTTATTTATTTATTTGACAGAGAGAGATCACAACTAGACAGAGAGGCAGGCAGAGAGAGAGAGAGGGAAGTAGGCTCCCTGCCGAGCAGAGAGCCCGATGCGGGACTCGATCCCAGGAACCTGAGATCATGACCCGAGCCGAAGGCAGCGGCTTAACCCACTGAGCCACCCAGGCGCCCCGATAATTTATTCTTTATCTAGAGTCAGTTTATTTTGTTTTGGGGATCAGAAGCTAGAAAATCCCAACTATTAGAACAACTTTATAGATTTTTATTTTTAAAGCACTACGTAATGAGACAAAAATTAGTAAGATAGTTTTGAAGCCAGATTTTCATCGGCTACTCTCTAGACTTAATAAATGTTATTTCCCTGTATTTATTTTGTGATAGTATGCTTTAAATACTTCCTACAATTTTAATATTTTGGAGATCTCAAATTATTTAGATAGCCAATGACAGGTCTAGATTTGGAACAAAATTCTGTCTTACTTTAAATTATGTGCTCTTGATGACTATATTCTAATGATTTCCTTATGGCGATAATAAGGCAAAGCATCTTGGTTGACTCAAAAATATTATTTTTAAAATTCCACTCAATTTTAACCATAGAACCCAATCAGTATTTATTTTCAAAATATCTCTTATACCTT
>NW_022637773.1:0-1042 GCF_010015895.1 Lontra canadensis | reverse complement strand
CAAAGAGTTTCTGAGGGTGAGGGAGGGGACAATTGAACAAGGTGTGTCCACTGCCCCTCCCCCACCCACTAGCTCAGAAAACCCCTCCACCCCTCCTAGGTACTTCATGTCTGCCATCGTATTTTCCTACTTCTTTTCATCATTTATGAAACTTATGAAATTTTCTGTTGTTCCATGTATAATTCATATATTACCTGGGTCCCCCTTTACTGTTTGAGACCTTGACTTGGGTCTTACCATGTCTGTGTCTTGGAAGTCTGCAAGGCTACCTGGAATTTTTGCTTGTACCCTGACATTTAAACTCAGGATCACATAGGTCCTCAGATCCATCATTCATATAGAATGTGTTTGCCTGGGACAGCTGGGTGGCTCAGTTGGTTAAGTAACCGCCCTCAGCTCAGGTCATGATCTGAGGGTTCTTGGATCAAGCTCCACATCTGGCTCCTTACTCCACAGGGAGCCTGCTTCCCCCACTCCCTCTGCCTGCAGCTCCCCTGATTGTGTGCTCTCTGTCAAATAAATAAAACCTTTAAAAGAAAATGTGTTTGGCTTCCATGAACCCAGATAGAGACCTTAAAGTTCTTTCACACTCACTTAGATTTGTACATGTTGTACAACACATTTCAGTTTTTGTTTCATTCGGCCTTTAGTATCTTCCGTCAGAGAGGCTGACTCAAACTCAGTAATGCATTATTCAATAATCTAAAAACTAAAATCAATATAAAATGAATGTAAATAATTAAACCTTCAAATGGTCTTGGGGGTAACTCTGTAGCACTTGTATTCCTAAAGTTAGTGAAGTTAAACTGCGTAAAATGTTTGGGGATAAGCTAACACACAAACACACACACACACACACACACACACACACACACCCTTTGACAAAACAATCCAGTATATTTCATATTGAGGAATAAAGTATTTTCTCTATTTCAGTCTCTCATAAAATTTTGACCCCAGTTCTTCTTACTCTACCTAAAATACTGTGTTCTGTACATCAATACCCTAATAGGTGTACAAATCCCTTCTCAGTGAGTGGCAG
>NW_022637772.1:0-1044 GCF_010015895.1 Lontra canadensis | reverse complement strand
ACCCTAACCCTAACCCTAACCCTAACCCTAACCCTAACCCTAACCCTCTACCCTAACCCTAACCCTAACCCTAACCCTCTAACCCTACCCCTACCCCTACCCCTAACCCCCTAACCCTAACCCCCTAACCCTAACCCTAACCCTAACCCTACCCTAACCCTAACCGCTAACCCTAACCCTAGCCCTAGCCCTAACCCCTAAACCCTAAACAATAACCATAACCCTAACCCTAACTCTAACCCCTAACCCCTAACCCTAACCCCTACCCTAACCAGTACCCTGACCCGTACCCTGACCCTAACCCGTACCCTGACCCTACCCTGTAGCCTGACCCTAACCCGTACCCTGACCTTAACCTTAACCTGTATCCTGAACCATACCCTAACCCCAACTTGTACCCTAACCCTAAACCTTAACCCTAACCTGTTCCCTAACCCTCATGCCTATTCTCAACTCTGCATCTCAGGGAACCCCCCACCAGACCAGCAGATCTGGCCCGCCAAGTCTCTAGCTCACCTCTCTTCAGAGACCCCTGTCACTTCTCAACAATCCTGGAACTCCCCTGCCTGCCACAATGCTCTGGGATTCCCTCTTCTTTTTCTCAATTAACAAGGGCCCTAGGCTTTCATGCCAAAGTGGTAAGGCTATCTCTTCAATGTCCACACCTCCTTTCATCTTCTGCCCTATTTCTCTCCACTTACCTTTGTACCTGGGCAAACTGGAAGGAACATATCCTAGGAACATTACATACTCTGAGATCTAAATTTTCCTGGCATCTTTCTGAGGGCTCCTTATGCAATCAGAAACTAGTGTATCCTGCCACAGTGTTTGAAAATGATATTCAACAGAACAGGAGAGTGAAAATCCCTCCATTTTTACCTCACTCTTCATGAAGTAGAACACAGTCTTCTTCTTTCCTTCCTTGTCTTCAATTCTAATTTCTTTCCATGCAGTGTTCATTCCTTTGCTTCAGGGGTAGGATTTCATGATTCCTCACCTGCACAGAACACCCAGAGCTCATCACAGCAACTATCCTCCCTAATA
>NW_022637771.1:0-1044 GCF_010015895.1 Lontra canadensis | reverse complement strand
AGAGTCTTAAGAAATAGGCATAGACATATCCCCAATTTGGCATATCAACAATTGAGGCACCACCAAGAGGTGGAGTAATAGTCCAAAAATCATGCAAGTGGCAAATACAAGAGTGATGGACCAAACTCAAATCTGCCCAGCTCCATGATTCTGGCTTTGCTCTCTCTTGTTCTCTTTTTGTATTCTTACTACCATCAATATCACTTCCTCTTTCTCAGAAGGACTGAGATGAAACATTTGTTTTTTTTTGTTTTTTTGTTTTCCCATCCACAGCACAGTTCTTTGGACAAGACATGACCATAACACGTCTGGAAACTTACTCCACTCACCAGGTATGAAGACCAAAATTGGAGCAACTTCCAGCTCTTTTTCTAAAGTCATCATGTGGGAGTGCCTGGGTGGCTCAGTCATTAAGCATCGGCCTTCAGCTCTGGTCATGATCTCAGGGTTCTGGGATCATGCCCCACATCAGACTCCCTGCTCAGCGGGAAGCCTGGTTCTCCCTCTCTCACTCCCCCTGCTTGTGTTCACTCTCTCACTATGTCTCTCTCTCTGTCAAGTAAGTAAATAAATAAATCTTAAAAAATAAAAATAAAGTCATCATGTGAAGGCACACTAAAAGTCACCTTTAAAAAAGGCAGTACCACTCTAAGCATAAGTAAACAAGCAAGCTGACCAGCCCTAAAACCATGAGACCCACTGCTTGGTTTTTCACATCTTCTCCAAACGAGCTGAGGAACAATAGCCAAAGAAATCGAAGGAGAAAATGTAGATTATGGTCATCACAAAGCTCAACATTAAGAAGTGCAGCAGAACTGCAGACTGATAGAAAAGATCCAAAGGCCAAGAACCCAGGAATGAGGGAGAACAGGGCTTCTGTTTTGGACAATAGCATTGGTTTTGCTATGACTAGATGAGATTGAAAGCTCATCATGATTAGAAATAATTAATGTCAATTATTGCAGTGCCACGCAGAACCTGGTTCTTAATGCATCCTCTGTGGAAAACAACTTTTGCACATTCATTGGTATTTTTAGTTGTATC
>NW_022637770.1:0-1044 GCF_010015895.1 Lontra canadensis | reverse complement strand
TTAAAAAAAAAACCCAAAAAACAGAATCATGAAAAATGCTCAACATCCTTCATCATCAGGGGAATGCAAATCAAAACTATAATGAGATATCACCTTCCTCTTGTCAGAATGGTTAATATCAAAACCGCAAGAAACAATGAGGGTTGATGAGGATGTGAATAAATAGGAAGCCTTGTGCACTGTTGGTGGGAATGCGACCTGGGGCAGCCACTGTGGGAAACAGTATGTGGAAATGCCTAAAAAGTTAAAAGTAGAACTCTCCTATGACCCAGTAATTCCACTACTGGGTATTTACTCCCCAAATACAAAAACATGAATTCAAAGGGATACATGCACCCCTATGTTTATAGCAACACTATTTGCAATAGCCAAATTATGGAAGCTGCCCATGTGTCCATCAACTGATGAATGGATAAAGAAGATGTGTTATATATACCAAATGAGATATTATTCAGTCATTAAAAAAAATGAAATCTGGCCATTTGATATAACATGGATGGAGCTAGAGAGTGTAATGTTAAGTGAAATAAATCAGTCAGAGGAAGACAAATCCATATGGTTTCATTCATATGTGGAATTAAAAAAAAAAAAAACAAATGAGCAAAGGGAAAAGAAAAGAGAAAGGCAGACTGAGAAACAGACTCCTAACTGTAGAGAACAAACTCATGATCACCAGAAGGGAGGTGGGTGGGGTGATGGGGATTAAGGAGGGCACTTGTGATCAGCACTGACTGTTGTATGGAAGTTTGAATCACTATATGGTACACCTAAAATGAATATCACACTCTTCATTAACTATACTAGAATTAAAATGAAAACTTAATTAAAAAAACAAATTCTAAAACTAAGTATATTAGAACAGAAATTAATTAGATAGCAAAAATAATAGAGAAGGCTAACAAAAACAATTGTAGTTTTTATGAAATGATCAATAGAGTTGGTAAATCCCTGGGAAGATTGATCATGGAGAAGATAGAGAAGACACAAAAAATAAATGTCAGTAATGAACAAGGGGATATTACTATAGATCCGGCAGATACTAGA
>NW_022637769.1:0-1044 GCF_010015895.1 Lontra canadensis | reverse complement strand
AGTATGTGTGAGCAGAAGACTGACAGAGAATGAGCTGAGACCCCAGTAGAAGCTGAGGGATGAAGACCAGTGGAAAAACTATCCGGAGACTTTGTCAGTATATGCAAGAGGAGAAGTAGGTTAGTAACAGAAGCAGGTGATTTTGAGTAGGGATGTCTGAGGAACTGCCATGTCACCAGGAGATAAAGAAGATTCTTGGCAAGATTCACTGCCATGAAACACCCACAACAACACATCGTTGCAGACTGTAATGCCAAGAGTGAGCTGGCTGTCTTGGATACTCTAAAATTTCTGCCTCTTCTCTAGTGTAGCATGTGAGGAACTGCTGGGATGGCCTTTGTGCCTCCTTTAGCACACTCACCAGCGGCCCTGCTGGGACAGTAGGGTGCAGTACATGGTACAGATCATGGGTATAGGGAATCTGAGGACCTGGGTTAAAGTTCTGGCACTGAAACTTACAAACTGTGTGTAACTTGGTGCAAATTACATAGCCTATTTATGCTTGGTTTCATATTTGGAAAACACATTTAATAATATCTCACAGGCTAGCCTCAAGTTCAAATCAGCTTCTCTAGGTACAGTCCTGATAGGTAGTAAGGTTTTCCTCTTTTTCCTTTCTCTTCCTGCCCCACAGACAGAGTCTGTTGGTTGTTGAGGCCACCTAGCCTGCTTCTGGGCCCTTTCTCTTCTAGCCTGGAAGCATATTGGAGGTTTTAATAGATAAGTTTTAATAGAAAGGTCCTGAGGAGGCTGGAGGGGCCTTCAAGATTGCAGGGGAGGTGTGGTCTTAGAGGAGGAGAGGGAGTGGTGAGGGTGTGGGAGATGTGGGTGGCGGGGTCGGGGGGGTTGGGGGGGGTGAGGGGTGTTGTGCTGTGGAAGGTACAGAGTAGTTTGCCTCTGGGAGGAACAAAGGATGCAATGCCCAGAGTTATTTTAGGGGAGAGGGGAGTTGGAGGTTTCTGCCTGATGACCTTTACTCTTCTATGAAATTGAACTGTTGTTTTCTTTGTGTTCTGTTTTGTTTGTTTTTGCTGAGAGTAAGGC
>NW_022637768.1:0-1045 GCF_010015895.1 Lontra canadensis | reverse complement strand
TATGAGTTTGGAAGTTTTCCTTCCATTTCTATTTTTTGGAACAGTCTCAGGAGAATAGGAATTAGTTCTTCTTTAAATGTTTGGTAGAATTCCCCCGGGAAGCCATCTGGCCCTGGGCTTTTGTTTGTTTGGAGATTTTTGATGACTGCTTCAATCTCCTTACTGGCTATGGGTCTGTTCAGGCTTTCTATTTCTTCCTGGTTCAGTTGTGGTAGTTTATATGTCTCTAGGAATGCCTCCATTTCTTCCAGATTGTGAAATTTGTTGGCATAGAGTTGCTCATAATATGTTCTTACAATTGTCTCTATTTCTTTGGTTTAGTTGTGATCTCTCCTCTTTCATTCATGATTTTATTTATTTGGGTCCTTTCTCTTTTCTTTTGGATAAGTCTGGCCAGGGGGTTATCAATCTTATTAATTCTTCCAAAGAACCAGCTCCTAGTTTCGTTGATTTGTTCTATTGTTTTTTTGGTTTCTAGTTCATTGATTTCTGCTTTGATCTTTATGATTTCTCTTCTCCTGCTGGGTTTAGGGTTTCTTTCTTGTTCTTTCTCCAGCTCCTTTAGATGTAGGGTTAGGTTGTGTACCTAAGACCTTTCTTGTTTCTTGAGGAAGGCTTGTACCACTATATATTTTCCTCTCAGGACTGCCTTTGTTGTGTCCCACAGATTTTGAACCGTTGTATTTTCATTATCATTTGTTTCCATGAATTTTTTCAATTTTTCTTTAATTTCCTGGTTGACCCATTCATTCTTTAGAAGGATGCTCTTTAGCCTTCATGTATTTGGGTTCTTTCCAACTTTCCTCTTGTGATTGAGTTCTAGCTTCAGAGCATTGTGGTCAGAAAATATGCAGAGAATGATTCCAATCTTTTGATACCGTTTGAGACCTGATTTATGACTGAGGATGTGATCTATTCTGGAGAATGTTCCATGTGCACTAGAGAAGAATATGTATTCTGTTGCTTTGGGATGAAATGTTCTGAATATATCTGTGATATCCATCTGGTCCAGTGTGTCATTTAAGGCCTTTATTTCCTTGTTGAT
>NW_022637767.1:0-1045 GCF_010015895.1 Lontra canadensis | reverse complement strand
ACAATTGCAGGGTAATAAGGTAGCTCTATTTTTAACTTTTTGAGGAACCTCCATACTTCTTTCCAGAATGGCTGTACAAAATTGCATTCCCACCAGCAGTGTAAGACAGTTCCCCTTTCTCCCCATCCTTGCCCACATTTGTTGTTTCCTGACTTATTAGTTTTAGCCATCCTGACTGGTGTGAGGTGGTATCCCACTGTAGTTTTGATTTGTATTTCCCTGATGCTCAGTGATATTGAGCATTTTCTCATGTGTCCGTTGGCCATTTGTACGTGTTCTTTGGAGAAATGTATGTTCATGCTGAAAGGACTATTTTAGACAGTGTCTAGGGACAGTCCCCCTGAGGAAGTAGTACACAAGTTAAGACAGGAATGAAAAAAAAATTAATGAATTCTTCACATAACTTAGAAACTAATCTACCTATTTCCCAGAACTAAGCATTCTCCTATCAGGGCTGGGTTTATTGTCTTTGCCCTGGATCCTTGGCCCTATGATAATACCATCAGCCTCCTTTTCCTGGCCCTTCTCAACAACCACCTGCTGTCCAGAGACAGAAAGATATCAATTCGACTGTAAGGACGGCCGAAATGGTTAATTTCATGTGCCAAACTGGCTGGGCCATGGGATGGCCAGATATTTTGGTCAAACATCATTCTGGATATTTCTATGAGGGTGTTTCTGGATGAGACTAATATGAATGGGTCTCATCCAATGAGATGTAGACCTAAATAGAACAAAAAGACTCTCATCCCAGAATGAGATCTCCTATCTGAATGCCTTCAGACTGAAACACTGACTCCTCCCAAATTCTCGAGCATGCCAGCTTTTGGATTGGAACCCTATCATTAGCCTTCCTGGCTCCCGGCTCTCTTTTGGACTCCTAGGTGTCTAATTTGCCAATCTTGGGACTTATCAGCCTCCATAATTCCATGAGCTAGTTCCTTGTAATAAGAAATTTACTCTCATATATATATATATATATATATATATATATGTGATTTCTGTGATTAACTTATTTTGCTTAGCATAATAACCTCTGGTTCCA
>NW_022637766.1:0-1045 GCF_010015895.1 Lontra canadensis | reverse complement strand
AAAGATTATGAAGCTATGACCTAGAAATGATAGAGCCAGAAGAGAAATCCCGGCCATCTGTTTCCCAAAGCTCATGAGCTCTGTGTCCTAGTAGGCTAATTTCTCAGGCATTTTTTTTTTTTTGAACCTTAACTAGCTTCTCTAAAACCTCTTCTTTAGACAATAGAAAAGGAACCACTTACAGCATTACTAGTTATTAATCCACTATGGATAAATCTAGGTCCCATTATTCATCCACTAGAACATTAATATAGGACTCTTGAGTAATGGGCCTTGGGCCAAGTTGTTTTTCTAGACTCCGTCTTGTTGGCTGAAAATGGGGATCATAATGGGCTCTGTCTCCTTAGGTTTCTTATAAGGATTAAATGATATACGATGTATAAACTGTTCTGCTGAGATAGTGGCAGGTGAGAAACACTCAGTCAATCTTGGTTATTACTTTTTCACTTACAGAAATTGGACATAACATAGTAATAATGTGTTCACTTGCACTCTGTCACTGTATATGTTTTTACCTCTGGATGAGTAACAGAGATTTATTAAAAACCATTCACTGATATTATAGAAACTTCAGACTATAGTTACCACCAGCACTATCTTTTCCTCTAATATATTGTTCTTGTAGCTTTTCCTTCCAAAAGGATAACTAGGTAGAAATGATAGCTAGATGGCAGATATATATGAATTATCACATAAATACCTAAAATGAATGTCTACAGGACAGTTAATTGTCATTCAGCTTTTCATGCAATGTCTTATGCCTTTTTAGGTGTTTGTGTACTTATTTGTATGTGACAACTTAAGTACTTTTCCAGTTAAAGGAGTATACATTTCAGGTTACTGTTTCTCTTCTTAAAAATATATATTTAATGGTTTCATACATCCAGTCCTGAAACCTTCACCAGACCTACTAAAAATTTTTTTGTGTGAGTGGATCCGTGAAGCCTGCTTACAGCTGAATAAGTTGGAGAGATTTCTACTTTCTGGAAGGAAGCAGCGCCTCAGGTGTAATGGATACTTAAAGCCTGTTAGACCTCTGTAAAAT
>NW_022637765.1:0-1045 GCF_010015895.1 Lontra canadensis | reverse complement strand
ACAATTGCAGGGTAATAAGGTAGCTCTATTTTTAACTTTTTGAGGAACCTCCATACTTCTTTCCAGAATGGCTGTACAAAATTGCATTCCCACCAGCAGTGTAAGACAGTTCCCCTTTCTCCCCATCCTTGCCCACATTTGTTGTTTCCTGACTTATTAGTTTTAGCCATCCTGACTGGTGTGAGGTGGTATCCCACTGTAGTTTTGATTTGTATTTCCCTGATGCTCAGTGATATTGAGCATTTTCTCATGTGTCCGTTGGCCATTTGTACGTGTTCTTTGGAGAAATGTATGTTCATGCTGAAAGGACTATTTTAGACAGTGTCTAGGGACAGTCCCCCTGAGGAAGTAGTACACAAGTTAAGACAGGAATGAAAAAAAAATTAATGAATTCTTCACATAACTTAGAAACTAATCTACCTATTTCCCAGAACTAAGCATTCTCCTATCAGGGCTGGGTTTATTGTCTTTGCCCTGGATCCTTGGCCCTATGATAATACCATCAGCCTCCTTTTCCTGGCCCTTCTCAACAACCACCTGCTGTCCAGAGACAGAAAGATATCAATTCGACTGTAAGGACGGCCGAAATGGTTAATTTCATGTGCCAAACTGGCTGGGCCATGGGATGGCCAGATATTTTGGTCAAACATCATTCTGGATATTTCTATGAGGGTGTTTCTGGATGAGACTAATATGAATGGGTCTCATCCAATGAGATGTAGACCTAAATAGAACAAAAAGACTCTCATCCCAGAATGAGATCTCCTATCTGAATGCCTTCAGACTGAAACACTGACTCCTCCCAAATTCTCGAGCATGCCAGCTTTTGGATTGGAACCCTATCATTAGCCTTCCTGGCTCCCGGCTCTCTTTTGGACTCCTAGGTGTCTAATTTGCCAATCTTGGGACTTATCAGCCTCCATAATTCCATGAGCTAGTTCCTTGTAATAAGAAATTTACTCTCATATATATATATATATATATATATATATATGTGATTTCTGTGATTAACTTATTTTGCTTAGCATAATAACCTCTGGTTCCA
>NW_022637764.1:0-1045 GCF_010015895.1 Lontra canadensis | reverse complement strand
TAAGCAAGAAATCACACATTTGTATGTCTAAGCTTGGGAGAGCCTGGATGCTTGATCTCCTGTGCTGTGGGCTTGAAAGGCTGAGGGGCAGGATGTCTGGTGGATGGCTGTGAGCCAGTTAGAGCATTTAACTATTTGGGACATTTTCAGAGGGAGGTTGGAGGACAAACTTGATTCCTGTGACTGCAGAAGGATCATGTGCATGTCTGGGGTGTCAGTGGATGGGGCTTTTCCCCTATAGCTTCCTGATCAGACACCCCTTACTCACCATCTCATGCCCAACTACCTTTCTGTGGGGGAGACAATGTATGTATTATCTATTAATGACACAATTCAAATAAATAAATTTTTAAAAGATTTTATTTATTTATTTATTTATTTATTTATTTATTTATTTATTTGACAGAGATCACAAGTAGGCAGAGAGGCAGGCAAAGAGAGAGGAGGAAGCAGGCTCCTCGCTGAGCCAAAAGCCTGATGCGTGGCTCGATCCCAAGACCCTGGGAACATGACCTGAGCTGAAGGCAGAGGCTTTAACCCACTGAGCCACCCAGGGGCCCCGATGCTTGTTCTTAATAATTATGCTTAGATTACCCATAAAAGGAGTAATCACACATCATGAGACATCAGAGTCAATTATTCCCCCATTTATTGTTTTTAATGCCAGTATAGTTGTTTTAATTGTTTTAATGCCAGTATAGTTAACATACAGTCTTACATTAGCTCAAGTGCACAATTTATTGATTTGACAGTACTGTACATGACTCAATGCTCATCATAGTAAGTGTACCCTTTAACATCCATCACCTGTTTCATCCATCCCCACTCACTTCCCCTCTGGTAACCAACAGTTTGTTCTCTATAGTTAACAATCTATTTCTTGGTTTGTCTCTCTCAGTCACTTTTTTCCCTTTTGCTCATTAACTTTTTTTCTTACATTCCACATATGAGTGAAATCCTATGGTATTTGTCTGTCTGACTGACTTATTTCACTTAGAATGATACTCTCAAACTCCATCCATGTCATTACGAATGGAGAGATTTC
>NW_022637763.1:0-1046 GCF_010015895.1 Lontra canadensis | reverse complement strand
GTACAATTTCACCTTCGGTGTTTAAGGGGCCAAAAGGAGAATACCTCACGTATCACATAGAGCATAATGAATGTGTATTAACTAATTGTATACCCATTTTTTCTTCTGTTCTAAAAGGACGCCCCATTATGATATTTTTAGTAATGCAACCTCCATATGTACTCCTCCCTGTGGAAGTGGAGGATCCCTGGTATGCCAATTATGGGTATGAGCTAGCATTAGAACTGCAAGCTCAGGTGAAAAGAGTTAAGTGCTTCATAAGGTTACTTATCATTGGGATAACTGTATTAATCTCTCTAATTGCTACAACTACTGTTTCTACTATAGCTCTTTCGCAATCTGTACAAACTGCCGCACATGTGAATTCTCTAGCCCAAAATATCTCTCATGCCTTGGCTACTCAGGAGCATATAGACCAAAAATTTTTAAGCCGGTTGGAAGGATTGGAAGAAACACTAGAATTTTGTTCGTGGGGCAATTATCGGTGTTAAGAACACAAATGTCTTTAGTATGTCATGGAGGATTTCAACATATTTGTGTCATGCCCTTGAAAGCCTTGAATTATTCTTGGGATGCTGTTAAACATCATTTGTAGGGAATATGGTTTCGTAGTAATGTAAGTCTAGATCTTGCAGAGTTGCAAAAGGAAATTGATAATATAGGACATTCACAACTGGATGAACAAAATCCTGCTACTATAGTATCTCATATTTTGGATGGGTTGTACGGATTTAATCCCAGAAATATAATGAAATATTCCTTTCGAATTTTTATCATTATATTCATTGTCTTGGCTATATTGATTGTAGGATGGGGAGTTTCCTTGTTTCGTACAGGACAACAAGACTGCAGGCTCAGGCACAAATCCATATGCTTGCTTTATTTAAAAAAGAAGGGGGAGATGTTGGAGGCTACGGCATGGTTGGAGTCGTGGATCAAACCAGGCCCTGGCTTGTGTCTCCTTTAAAGTCCAGACATCTGGACAAGGGGTTAAGGATGGGAAAGTTGAGTAACACTGAGAAAGGGTCTGTTCTATGTGTCGTGCG
>NW_022637762.1:0-1046 GCF_010015895.1 Lontra canadensis | reverse complement strand
AATGATAAAGCAAATGTGAATATTATTTGGTCATGAAAAAGAAAGAAATTCTGCTATTTGTATCAACATGGATGAAACTGGAGGACATTATATTAAGTGAAAAAAGCCAGAAGGAGAAAGACAAATACTGTGTGCTATCATCTATACATGGAATTTTAAAAAATAAAGAAGTAAACTCACAGAAACAAATAGTAGGATGATGGTTACCAGTGGCTGGGAGGTGGGGCATATGGGGAGATATTGGTCAAAGGTAAGAACATTCAGTTACCAGATGAATAGGTTATGAGGATCTAATGTACAGCATGGCAACTGTAGTTATAATACTGTAGAGTGCCCTTGAAACTTGCTAAGGGAACAGATCTTAAGCTTGCTTATCAAAAAAAAAAAAAATTCAGGTGGGCGCCTGGGTGTCTCAGTTGGTTAGGCGACTGCCTTCAGCTCAGGTCATGATCCTGGAGTCCCAGGATTGAATCCCACATCGGGCTCCCAGCTCCACGAGAGTCTGCTTCTCCCTCTGATCTTCTTCTCGCTCACGCTCTCACTGTCTCTCTCTCAAATAAATAAATAAAATATTACAAAAAAATTCAGGTGATTTTGAGGTGATATGTTCATTAATTTGATTGCAGTAATCATTTTATTTATAGCGTATGTATATTAAATCATCAGATTGTTCACGTTAAATATATGTAATTTTATGTGCTTATTATACCTTAAAAATCTGGAGAAAATGGTTGCAATGGTAAATATTATGTTATGTGAATTTTACCACAATTAAAAATAAACAATAATATTATAATACTTCTATTTGTAGAAAAAACAAAAACCAGACACGCTCATTAGTCTGGGCCATTGACTGTTACCTTCTCCCTTCTGCACACCCTCCAGACACACAGCTTGCCCTGCCCATCCCACCCTCCTGGCCAATGGCCAGGCAGCGACCAGGCAGGAAGTGATGTCGATACCCCCCCCAAGGATTTAGGCCTCCTGTGGCTTCTGAGACCTCACTGGGAGCACCTCCTAGAAAATTAGCTCTTGAAAATGAAACC
>NW_022637761.1:0-1046 GCF_010015895.1 Lontra canadensis | reverse complement strand
GAGTACTAAGTTAGCTACCTATCATGATCCATGGCCTTATAAGTCATTAATTTAGTAATTTTTTAAAGAACCAGACACTTTGTGCAAGTAGGTATAATCTCTGCTCAAACACCCTCAAAAAAGTGTGTGTTTCCACTAAATGCTTCCATGCTTATCTCCAGCATTTTCTTTCTTTTTTAAATCATTTTTTAAAAATTTATTTTCAGCATAACAGTATTCATTGTTTTTGTACCACACCCAGTGCTCCATGCAGTCTGTGCCCTCTCTAATACCCACCACCTGGTTCCCCCAACCTCCCACCCCCCACCTCTTCAAACCCTTCAGATTGTTTTTCAGAGTCCATAGTCTCTCATGGCTCACCTCCCCTTCCAATTTCCCCCAAATGCCTTCTCCTAACTCCTCATGTCCTCCATGCTATTTGTTATGCTCCACAAATAAGTGAAACTGTATGATAATTGACTCTCTCTGCTTGACTTATTTCACTCAGCATAATTTCTTCCAGTCCCATCCATGTTGCTACAAAAGTTGGGTATTCATCCTTTCTGATGGAGGCATAATACTCCATAGTGTATATGGACCACATCTTCCTTATCCATTCATCCGTTGAAGGTCATCTTGGTTCTTTCCACAGTTTGGCAACTGTGGCCATTGCTGCTATAAACATTGGGGTACAGATGGCCCTTCTTTTTATTACATCTGTATCTTTGGGGTAAATACCCAGTAGTGCAATTGCAGGGTCATAGGGAAGCTCTATTTTTAATTTCTTGAGGAATCTCCACACTGTTCTCCAAAGAGGCTGCACCAACTTGCATTCCCACCAACAGTGTAAGAGGGTTCCCCTTTCTCCACATCCCCTCCCACATGTTGTTTCCTGTCTTGCTAATTTTAGTCATTCTAAGTGGTGTAAGGTGATATCTCAATGTGGTTTTAATTTGAATCTCCCTGATGGCTAGTGATGAACAATTTTTCATGTGTCTGATAGCCATTTGTATGTCTTCATTATCTCCAGCATTTTCTTTCTCTGCTTAGTTATTCATCTCAGAAGG
>NW_022637760.1:0-1047 GCF_010015895.1 Lontra canadensis | reverse complement strand
AACAAAACCCATCTATATGTTGCCTACAAGAAACTCATTTTAAACCCAAAGACACCTCCAGATTTAAAGTGAGGGGGTGGAAAAGAATTTACCATGCTAATGGACATCAGAAGAAAGCAGGAGTGGCAATCCTTATATCAGATCAATTAGATTTTAAGCCAAAGACTATAATAAGAGATGAGGGAGGACACTATATCATACTCAAAGGATCAGTCCAACAAGAAGATCTAACAATTTTAAATATCTATGCCCCTAACGTGGGAGCAGCCAACTCTATAAACCAATTAATAACAAAATCAAAGAAACACATCAAAAATAACACAATAATAGTAGGGGTCTTTAACACTCCCCTCACTGAAATGGACAGATCATCCAAGCAAAAGATCAACAAGGAAATGAAGACCTTAAATGACACACTGGACCAGATGGACATCACAGATATATTCAGAACATTTCATCCCAAAGCAACAGAATACACATTCTTCTCTAGTGCACATGGAACATTCTCCAGAATAGATCACATCCTCGTTCCTAAATCAGGTCTCAACCAGTATCAAGAGATTGGGATCATTCCCTGCATATTTTCAGACCACAATGCTCTGAAGCTAAAGCTCAATCACAAGAGGAAATTTGGAAAGAACCCAAATACATGGAGACTAAACAGCATCCTTCCAAAGAATGAATGGGTCAACCAGGAAATTAAAGAAGAATTGAAAAAATTCATGGAAACAAATGATAATGAAAACACAATGGTTCAAAATCTGTGGGACACAACAAAGGCAGTCCTGAGAGGAAAATATATAGCGGTACAAGCCTTTCTCAAGAAACAAGAAAGGTCTCAGGTACACAACCTGACCCTACACCTAAAGGAGCTGGAGAAAGAACAAGAAAGAAACCCTAAACCCAGCAGGACAAGAGAAATCATAAAGATCAGAGCAGAAATCAATGAAATAGAAACCAAAAAAAAAAAAAAAACAATAGAGCAAATCAACGAAACTAGGAGCTGGTTCTTTGAAAGAATTAATAAGATTGATAAATCCCTGGCCA
>NW_022637759.1:0-1047 GCF_010015895.1 Lontra canadensis | reverse complement strand
AAACAATTATGCAGAAAAATGTAAAGCAATTCCCATAATATCAAAATGTTGAAAAGTACATTAATGTCAAAGAAAGATAGAATGATTAATAAGTTATATCCCCCTCAGAGACTATCAGTTCTTTTAAGTAATGTGTAAGAGGAGTTTACATAAACATAACATTTATGATTAAATGTTAAGGTTTTTTTTTAACCTTTACTTTAAATGGTATGTATTGTGTAAATAATGTAACGATATGTATAGCCAAGCCTGGAAAGACACAAATATATTGAAGTAATTTTCCAAAAAAAGTGATTTTTTCAAATTTTTCAAATTTCTCCTTATAGTATTTGTATAATGGGAATAAACTGTTAAAAACACATTTCTCCTCAATGAGGTAACACCTCACACAGCAGGATGGCTATAAAAAAGACAAACAGAGGATATCAAATGTTGACAAGGATAGGAGAAACTGGAACCCTCATGCATTCCTAGTGGAGATGTAAAATGGTGTAGCCACTTTGGAAAACAGTTTGGCAGTTCCTACAAAGGTTAAACAGGGAACTACCACATGACCCACCAATTCCTATACCTAAAAAAGTTAAAAGATAGACCCACACAGACTTGTATATGAATGTTGATAGCAAACTCATAATAGCCAAAAAGTAGAAACAACCCAAATGCTGGTCAACTGATGAATGATTATTTAAAATGTGGGATATCCATACACAGTCAAATTATTCAGCAACCATGGGGTGCCTGGGTGGCTCCGTGGGTTAAAGCCTCTGCTTTCGGCTCAGGTCATGATCCCAGGGTCCTGGGATCAAGCCCCGCATCCGGCTCTCTGCTGGCTGGGGAGCCTGTTTCCCTTCCTCTCTTTCTGCCTGCCTCTCTGCCTACTTGTGATCTCTCTGTGTCAAATAAATAAAATCTTTTAAAAAAAATTATTCAGCAATAAAAGAGAATGAATGGCTGACATGTGCTACAAGTTGGAGGAACTTTGAAGATGACAAACTACGTGAAAGAAACCAGGTATAAAAGACCACAGGTTATAGGATTCCATTTATA
>NW_022637758.1:0-1047 GCF_010015895.1 Lontra canadensis | reverse complement strand
CTTTGTTGAAGATTACTTGACCATAGAGTTGTGGGTCCATTTCTGGGTTTTCTGTTCAGTTCCTCTGATCTATGTGTCTGTTTTTGTGCAGTACCATACTGTCTTGATCACTACACCTTTGTAATATATAAATAAAACTTATAAAACCAGTAAAATTTGGAGCCCAGAATTGTGATGCCTCTGGCTGTGTTTGTCTTTTGAAGGTCGCTTTGGCTATTTGGGATCTTTTGTGGGTCCATACAAATTGTAGGACTGCTCATTCTAGCTCTGTGAAAATGCTGGTGGTATTTGGATTGGGGTTGCACTTAGTGTGTAGATTGCTTTGGGTAGTAGAGACATTTTATTTTATTTATTTATTTATTTATTTATTTTTTTAGTAGAGACATTTTAATGATGTTTGTTCTTCCAGTCCGTGAGCATTGTTTTTCCATGTCTTTGTGTCATCTTTAATTTCTTTCATCAGTGCCTTATAGTTTTCAGAGCACAGATCTTTTACCTCTTTGGTTAGGTTTATCACTAGGTATCTTATCGTTTTGTTGCAATTGTCAATGGCTCAATTCCTTGATTTTTCTTTTTGCTGCTTCATTACTGGTGTATAGAAATGCAACAGATTTCTGTATGTTGATTTTGTATCCTGTGACTTTACAGAACTCATGTATCAGTTCTAGAACTTTTTGGTGGAGTCTTTGTGTTTCCTATGCAGAGTATCATGTCATCTGCGAAGAGTGAAATCTTGACTTTTTCCTTGCTGATTTGGATGCCTTTTATTTCTTCTTGTCTGATTGCTGAGGCTAGTGCTTTCAGTACTATGTTAGATAGTAATGGTGAGAATGGACATCCCTGTCTTGTTTCTTACTGTAGAAGAAAAGCTCTCTGTTTCTCCCCATTGAAGATGTTATTAGCCATGATTTTTTTTTTTTTTTTTTAGTATACAGCCTTTCTGATGTTGAGGTATGTGCCCTCTAACTCTACTTTGTTTAGGGTTTTTATCAAGAATGGATGTTAAACTTTGTCAAATGTTATTTCTGCATCTATGGAGAGGATCAT
>NW_022637757.1:0-1047 GCF_010015895.1 Lontra canadensis | reverse complement strand
CTTTGTTGAAGATTACTTGACCATAGAGTTGTGGGTCCATTTCTGGGTTTTCTGTTCAGTTCCTCTGATCTATGTGTCTGTTTTTGTGCAGTACCATACTGTCTTGATCACTACACCTTTGTAATATATAAATAAAACTTATAAAACCAGTAAAATTTGGAGCCCAGAATTGTGATGCCTCTGGCTGTGTTTGTCTTTTGAAGGTCGCTTTGGCTATTTGGGATCTTTTGTGGGTCCATACAAATTGTAGGACTGCTCATTCTAGCTCTGTGAAAATGCTGGTGGTATTTGGATTGGGGTTGCACTTAGTGTGTAGATTGCTTTGGGTAGTAGAGACATTTTATTTTATTTATTTATTTATTTATTTATTTTTTTAGTAGAGACATTTTAATGATGTTTGTTCTTCCAGTCCGTGAGCATTGTTTTTCCATGTCTTTGTGTCATCTTTAATTTCTTTCATCAGTGCCTTATAGTTTTCAGAGCACAGATCTTTTACCTCTTTGGTTAGGTTTATCACTAGGTATCTTATCGTTTTGTTGCAATTGTCAATGGCTCAATTCCTTGATTTTTCTTTTTGCTGCTTCATTACTGGTGTATAGAAATGCAACAGATTTCTGTATGTTGATTTTGTATCCTGTGACTTTACAGAACTCATGTATCAGTTCTAGAACTTTTTGGTGGAGTCTTTGTGTTTCCTATGCAGAGTATCATGTCATCTGCGAAGAGTGAAATCTTGACTTTTTCCTTGCTGATTTGGATGCCTTTTATTTCTTCTTGTCTGATTGCTGAGGCTAGTGCTTTCAGTACTATGTTAGATAGTAATGGTGAGAATGGACATCCCTGTCTTGTTTCTTACTGTAGAAGAAAAGCTCTCTGTTTCTCCCCATTGAAGATGTTATTAGCCATGATTTTTTTTTTTTTTTTTTAGTATACAGCCTTTCTGATGTTGAGGTATGTGCCCTCTAACTCTACTTTGTTTAGGGTTTTTATCAAGAATGGATGTTAAACTTTGTCAAATGTTATTTCTGCATCTATGGAGAGGATCAT
>NW_022637756.1:0-1047 GCF_010015895.1 Lontra canadensis | reverse complement strand
TTGTTCTTTCTCTAGCTCCTTTAGGTGTAGGGTTAAGTTGTGTATTTGAGACCTTTCTTGTTTCTTGAGAAAATTTTGTATTGCTATATATTTTCCTCTCTGGACTGCCTTTGCTGTGTCCCACAGATTTTGAACAGTTGTGTTTTCATTTTCAATTGTTTTCATGAATTTTTTCAATTCTTCTTTAATTTCCTGGTTGACCCATTCATTATTTAGTAGGACGCTCTTTAGCCTCCATGTATTTGGTTTCTTTCCAAATTTCCTCTTGTGGTTGAGTTCTAGTTTCAGAGCATTGTGGTCTGAAAATATGCTGGGAATGATCCCAATCTTTTGGTACTGGTTGAGACCTGATTTGTGACCCAGGATGTGATCTTTTCTGGAGAATGTCCAGGTGCACTAGAGAAGAATGTGTATTCTGTTTCTATGGGATGGAATGTTCTGAATATATCTGTTATGTCCATCTGGTCCTTTATTTCCTTGTTGATCTTTTGTTTGGATGATCTGTTCATTTCAGTAAGGGGGTGTTAAAGTATCCTACTATTATTGCATGATTGTCGATGTGTTTCTTGATTTTGTTATTAATCGGTTTATATAATTGGCTGCTTCCATATTAGGGGCATAGATATTTGAAATGGTTAGATCTTCTTGTTGGACAGACCCTTTGAGTATGATATAGTGTCCTTCCTCATCTCTTATTGTAGTCTTTGGCTTAAAATCTAATTGATCTGATATAAGGATTGCCACCCCAGCTTTCTTTTGATGTCCATTAGCATGGTAAATTGTTTTCCACCCCCTCACTTTAAATCTGGAGGTGTCTTTGTGTCTAAAATGGGTTTCTTGTAGACAGCATATTGATGGGTTTTGGTTTTTTATCCATTCTGATACCCTGTATCTTTTGATTGGGGCATAGAGCCCATTTACATTCAGGGTAACTATTGAAAGATAGGAATTTAGTGTCATTGAAATAGAAACAAACAACAACAACAACAACAACAACAACAAAAACAGTAGAACAAATCAATGAAACTAGGAGCTGATTCTTTGAAA
>NW_022637755.1:349-1047 GCF_010015895.1 Lontra canadensis | reverse complement strand
TTTTTTAAAATAGAAATTTAAGGGGGAGGAGTCAAGATGGCAGAAAAGTACCTGAGACTACTTCAGGTAGCAGGAGAACAGACAGATAGCTTATCTAAAGATTGCAAACACCTACAAATCCAGTCTCAGTGAGTTTGGAGCATGGCCAGAGGCTAGGCAGACGGGAGTAATTGGGTGCTATTCTCTGAGGGCACACTGAGGAGTGGGGCCCCGAGCTCTCAGCTCCTCGGGGCAGAGACTTGGAGGCCACCCTTTTCATTCCCGTCCTCCAGAACTCTAGGGAAAGTGCTCAGGGAACAAAAGCTCCTGAAAGCAAACCCAAGCGGATTACTCAGCCCGGCCCCTGGAAAGGGCAGTGCAATTCCACCTGGGGCAAAGACACTTGAGAATCACTACAACAGGCACCTCCCCCAGAAGATCAACAAGAAATCCAGCAAGGACCAAGTTCACCTACCAAGGAGTGCAGTTTCAATAACAAGAGAGCAGCAAAATTCCAGAGGAGGAGAAAGCAAAGCACAGAACTCATGGCTTTCTTCTTCCCATGATTCTTTAATCTTGCAGTTACTTTAATTTTTTTTTCTTTTTCATTTTTTTCTCTCCTCTTCTGCTAATTTTTTTTAACTTTTACCCTCGTCTTTTTTAATGTTTTTAACTAGTTTTTCTAGCATATATATATATATATATATATATATATATAT
>NW_022637755.1:0-249 GCF_010015895.1 Lontra canadensis | reverse complement strand
ATATATATATATATATATATATATATATATATATATATATTCTTTTTATATTCTTTCTTTATTCATTTTCTTTTTTTAATTTTTTTTTCTTTTTCTTTATTTTTTTCTTTCTGAACCTCTTTATATCCCCTTTCTCCCCCATCACGATTTGGGATCTCTTCTGATTTGACTAAAGCATATTTTCCTGGGGTTGTTGCCACCCTTTTAGTATTTTACATGCTCCTTCATATACTCTTATCTGGACAAAAA
>NW_022637754.1:349-1047 GCF_010015895.1 Lontra canadensis | reverse complement strand
TTTTTTAAAATAGAAATTTAAGGGGGAGGAGTCAAGATGGCAGAAAAGTACCTGAGACTACTTCAGGTAGCAGGAGAACAGACAGATAGCTTATCTAAAGATTGCAAACACCTACAAATCCAGTCTCAGTGAGTTTGGAGCATGGCCAGAGGCTAGGCAGACGGGAGTAATTGGGTGCTATTCTCTGAGGGCACACTGAGGAGTGGGGCCCCGAGCTCTCAGCTCCTCGGGGCAGAGACTTGGAGGCCACCCTTTTCATTCCCGTCCTCCAGAACTCTAGGGAAAGTGCTCAGGGAACAAAAGCTCCTGAAAGCAAACCCAAGCGGATTACTCAGCCCGGCCCCTGGAAAGGGCAGTGCAATTCCACCTGGGGCAAAGACACTTGAGAATCACTACAACAGGCACCTCCCCCAGAAGATCAACAAGAAATCCAGCAAGGACCAAGTTCACCTACCAAGGAGTGCAGTTTCAATAACAAGAGAGCAGCAAAATTCCAGAGGAGGAGAAAGCAAAGCACAGAACTCATGGCTTTCTTCTTCCCATGATTCTTTAATCTTGCAGTTACTTTAATTTTTTTTTCTTTTTCATTTTTTTCTCTCCTCTTCTGCTAATTTTTTTTAACTTTTACCCTCGTCTTTTTTAATGTTTTTAACTAGTTTTTCTAGCATATATATATATATATATATATATATATATAT
>NW_022637754.1:0-249 GCF_010015895.1 Lontra canadensis | reverse complement strand
ATATATATATATATATATATATATATATATATATATATATTCTTTTTATATTCTTTCTTTATTCATTTTCTTTTTTTAATTTTTTTTTCTTTTTCTTTATTTTTTTCTTTCTGAACCTCTTTATATCCCCTTTCTCCCCCATCACGATTTGGGATCTCTTCTGATTTGACTAAAGCATATTTTCCTGGGGTTGTTGCCACCCTTTTAGTATTTTACATGCTCCTTCATATACTCTTATCTGGACAAAAA
>NW_022637753.1:0-1047 GCF_010015895.1 Lontra canadensis | reverse complement strand
AACAAAACCCATCTATATGTTGCCTACAAGAAACTCATTTTAAACCCAAAGACACCTCCAGATTTAAAGTGAGGGGGTGGAAAAGAATTTACCATGCTAATGGACATCAGAAGAAAGCAGGAGTGGCAATCCTTATATCAGATCAATTAGATTTTAAGCCAAAGACTATAATAAGAGATGAGGGAGGACACTATATCATACTCAAAGGATCAGTCCAACAAGAAGATCTAACAATTTTAAATATCTATGCCCCTAACGTGGGAGCAGCCAACTCTATAAACCAATTAATAACAAAATCAAAGAAACACATCAAAAATAACACAATAATAGTAGGGGTCTTTAACACTCCCCTCACTGAAATGGACAGATCATCCAAGCAAAAGATCAACAAGGAAATGAAGACCTTAAATGACACACTGGACCAGATGGACATCACAGATATATTCAGAACATTTCATCCCAAAGCAACAGAATACACATTCTTCTCTAGTGCACATGGAACATTCTCCAGAATAGATCACATCCTCGTTCCTAAATCAGGTCTCAACCAGTATCAAGAGATTGGGATCATTCCCTGCATATTTTCAGACCACAATGCTCTGAAGCTAAAGCTCAATCACAAGAGGAAATTTGGAAAGAACCCAAATACATGGAGACTAAACAGCATCCTTCCAAAGAATGAATGGGTCAACCAGGAAATTAAAGAAGAATTGAAAAAATTCATGGAAACAAATGATAATGAAAACACAATGGTTCAAAATCTGTGGGACACAACAAAGGCAGTCCTGAGAGGAAAATATATAGCGGTACAAGCCTTTCTCAAGAAACAAGAAAGGTCTCAGGTACACAACCTGACCCTACACCTAAAGGAGCTGGAGAAAGAACAAGAAAGAAACCCTAAACCCAGCAGGACAAGAGAAATCATAAAGATCAGAGCAGAAATCAATGAAATAGAAACCAAAAAAAAAAAAAAAACAATAGAGCAAATCAACGAAACTAGGAGCTGGTTCTTTGAAAGAATTAATAAGATTGATAAATCCCTGGCCA
>NW_022637752.1:0-1048 GCF_010015895.1 Lontra canadensis | reverse complement strand
GGGGGGTGGGAGGTTGGGGGAACCAGGTGGTGGGTATTAGAGAGGGCACGGATTGCATGGAGCACTGGGTGTGGTACAAAAACAATGAATACTGTTATGCTGAAAATAAATTTAAAAAAATGATTAAAAAAAAAAAGAACAGAAAAAAAAATGCACAAGCATCCCAATTTCTCCACATGCTCATCAACACTCATGTTGCTTTGTTTTTTGTTTTGTTTTGTTTTGTTTTGTTTTGTTTTGTTTTGTTTTGTTTTTGATAGCCACCATCCTAATGGGTGTGAAGTGGTATTTGGCTAGTTTTGAGGAATAACAATGAGGCCTGTGGGGCAGGACACAGTGAATGAGGGGGAAGCAGTAGGGGATGAGGTCAGAAAGAAAGCAGGAAGCCAGATCCTTCACTTAGGGTCTGAGAGTCACTGTGAGGACTTTGGCCATTACTCTTGGTGTGATAGAAACCCTAAAAAAGTGATAGGTTCACATGTTGTCTATCAATTTTCATGTTCTCAGAGCTAGATATTGGGCTCTCAAACTAAGGAAAGGCCTGCTCCCGGGTTTGAAAATAGGGCATGGAGACAGGTTTTGCAGATCCTGTATGTATAGATGTTGATGCTTCTGACAATACATTGAGGGCTGTGTGCTTTCATCTGTCTCCCTCTCCACATGCCATAGAAGAGAAGCCATACAGCCACCCATGGGGGAGTGACAGGATGGGTTGTTTTCACTGAAACTGTTCAGTTTATGGATAAACTCTAGGCAGACTTCACAAGTTACCTCAAGTCATAGTCCCCAACTCATTTCCCTTCTTTGTGGGCTTTTTGCACAAGTCCTGGGTTACTTTTAACCCTTCAAACATGTATAATAAAAATTGGGGTAAGATCTAGGAGAAGGCTGCTCTTCGTCCTCTCCTTGGAAAATTAATAGACCTAAGGGGCATGGAAAGTCTTAGGTCATCCATCCATGTGTTCATTCAATAAATACTATGCACCTTCAAAATGCCAGTGCTAGTGCTTGATGCTACAGACACAATGGGGAGGAAAAAGGCCTGTTC
>NW_022637751.1:0-1048 GCF_010015895.1 Lontra canadensis | reverse complement strand
CACTAAGGCCATCAGTCATTTCTTTCTTTGCTGCATTTCCTAAAACAAGTGCATGGGATTGGCTGGCATTTTGGGGTGCCCATGTATTCATGAGGGTGTCTCCAAGCCTCTAAACATACGGGCCATCCCTCACCACATAGGAGTCAATGGAAAACAGTATTTACCCCATAAATGCCACATTCCCATTTCATTAGTCTCCTGGCTAGCTCACCAACTGTTGGTTTGTGTAAGGTTCTATTTAGCCAGAGTGACTCCATCTCGTTTCAAAGCCATTCTGTTGTTTGTGCAGTAAAACTTAAACTGAACCTACCCCCCCACCGAGAAACTTACTTAGAAGCAAGTCTCAGAAACCAGTAAAATATGGTTGGTCATTTCCTAATAACAGAGCCCAGAATACAAGGACAAGTCAGGCCAGGTCAGCCAGTTCCTGATAACAGCGCCCAGAATACAAGGACAAGTCAGGCCAGGTCAGCTAGTTCCTGATAACAGAGCCCAGAATACAAGGACAAATCAGGCCAGGTGGAGACATCCAATCAGTAAGAAGCACACATAATATCTACCTAACCACCCAAAAATGTAAACCCGACCTTTTGGCTGCCAAACTTGAGCACCAATTCTGACCAGAGTAATAGGTTAGTTCAAACAGCTGCTACAGGGCAAATTGTAATTCAATTGACCACCTGCATGTGGCCTAACATGACTATGCAATGTTACAATCTCATTGACCACCTATGTGTGGCCAGGCTTTTGCTCTATAAAAGTTAGTCTGTGAGGCTGGGAGGGGTCGCTTTCTTTAGAGGTGGACCTGACCTGTTAATCGATTCTTGAGCCTGTAAACTGGGGGTGGTCACTCTCTTTGGAGATGGCCCTGGCCAGTCAGTTTGACTTCTAGTACTTGGCATAAAATAAAGCTTTAAATAACTTTCACCTTGTCTCAGTCTCATCCCTTTGATAACAGACCCAACAGTTTGCAACTTTGCAGACAGCTGTCTGGCATACTCTTTCTTTCTTTCTTTCTTTCTTTCTTTCTTTCTTTCTTTCTTTCTTT
>NW_022637750.1:0-1048 GCF_010015895.1 Lontra canadensis | reverse complement strand
AGCCTTCCTCATTTTCACTCTCTTTTTATCTAATGACATTTCTCATCGTGAAGTCCTTTTTCTCTGACATTAACAGAGCCAGCTCTTAGGGTTACTATTTGTAGAGCAGATCGACTGCCATCTTCTACTTTCAAACTATTTGTATCTTTGAGTCTATGCATGTGTCTTAATAGACAGCATATATATAATATCACTTTTATATCTAGTCCTATAATCATTGTCTTTATGTTGTGGTGGTTAGACTATCCACATTTAATGTAATTATTGGTGTGGCTGGCTTTACAGATGCTGTGTTTTGCTACATTTTCTTTATTCTCCTGTCTTGTTGTTCCTTTGTCCTCTTTGTCTATTTTCTATGATTCAAAGTAAGTGTTTTTAGTTTACCACTTGAATTTTATTCTTAAGTTTTTTACTATATTTTTTAGTTATTTTCTTAATGGTTGCTTTAGAGATTATAAAAGGTATAATTGATTTATTAACATGCATTTAAGAATCACGTGCTCTGATTTTAGGTTCAGTTTGCCAATTGCCTCAATGCTGGGTGGGTGTCCAGGAAAGCTATGGAAATCTCTTTGTCAATACAGTAATTGTCCCAAGTCTTGGGACATGGGACCTTATCACCAGCTTTACCACTGACTTTCTATGTATACCTCAGACACTGGGACCTCCATTTTTTTTTTAACCTTCCAGGTCCTATTTTATAATAACTATCTCATTTATAGGGTTTATGTAAGAACCAATGAAAAATAGTGTAATCTTTACAACGAGAAGTCATGGGTACTCAAACGAAGCTGTCCTCCACATTTACAGATGGATTTATGGCTGCATACACTAGTCTAGCATGAAAGCACACCCAGTTCTTAGCAGTAAAATGAGTCACTCAGACAATTATTTGCTCTGTTTAGAATCTACATTGTAACTCTAAAACCTCTGCAAGATTTGACAGACATGACCTTGGGACAAATAAAACACTCCCAAGATTAATACGATTTGGTGGCAGCGCAAATCCTGTGTTTATTATGATTCACATTTAGATTTTGAATAGATT
>NW_022637749.1:0-1048 GCF_010015895.1 Lontra canadensis | reverse complement strand
ATAAGATTGCCAGGTTCTGTCTAGCTCTTCACTTTGCCATCCAGGTGATCCACTTTGCCCCAGGGCTGGCTCCTCTCATCCCTGCAAAATGACCTTGTTGCTTCCAAGCTATCACTTCCAGACACAGCACCTTTCCAGAGGGGAAGCTGTCCATTCCAGGATGCCATTCTAGAGACCAAAGAAGCCTTTGCTCCCAAAAGCCTGCCAGCAAATCTGCTGCACTATGTTACCTGCTGCCCATTCTCACTAATGGGTTGGAGACTGTCACGCTTGGATTTAGTCACTCGGGCTTTTCCTGAGAGCCAGGAATGGGTTCCTGGTTCCCAGAGCTGTGTAGGAGAAGAAAGGATGTCCAGACAAAATTGGTCCTCTGTCCTCTGGGTGGGTGGAAAGGATAAGCATGCCCTGAAATTTTCAGCTTGGAAAGAGAATACCATCCTCTCATGGACTTCTTTTTGACCTGCTTCACTATTGCACTTATTATATTTATTTGTAGATGCTGTTCTCAAACATTGAAGATATCCTTGCTGTACATAAGGAATTTTTAAAAGTCGTGGAAGAATGCCTGCATCCAGAACCTAACGCTCAACAAGAAGTGGGAACCTGTTTCTTCACCTTGTAAGATCAATTTCTGTTTATTTTAGAAGCTCTTGCCCCCCCCCCCCCCCCCCCCCCCCGATTTTAAGGTTTAGCTTTTGGCACAGTAGCCTGTGAGAACTCAGTGTAGAAGTGAAATGTGACACCGAAAGTTTGGGGTCTTTTAAGGCCAGTGATACCTTCCACTGAGAGCCAGAAAAGGGGTGAGGGCCTCACATCATCCATTTTATTCAGTGAAGAATAAACAGACTTTTCTTTTTCCCAACAAGTTAGTTCTTCGCATCCTCTGTAGCTTTGAATCCTAATGAATATTCAGGCTGTTCATAATGAATGGATTTTTATGTTTTTCCCAAACATAGAGCATTTC
The DNA here is from genome assembly GCF_010015895.1 of Lontra canadensis. Classification (NCBI taxonomy): domain Eukaryota; kingdom Metazoa; phylum Chordata; class Mammalia; order Carnivora; family Mustelidae; genus Lontra; species Lontra canadensis. The sequence continues at coordinate 84 of NW_022637749.1, read as the reverse complement.
CTTTTTGAGGCAGAAAATCCTTACTCTTATAATGGCATGATGAGCCTTTTGTGAGTCAGAATGTTCCCTTGTTAATCGGCTGGT
>NW_022637748.1:615-1048 GCF_010015895.1 Lontra canadensis | reverse complement strand
GCACGCCGCCACGGGAGCACAGGGGAGGCCTTGCCATTGCAGTCGGAAAACTGCCGGGTAGTAGGAGAGGCAGCAGCCTGAGGAACAGCGGGCCGGTGGCAAGACAGGTATCATCCCCTCCCTCTGAAGAGCGACAGAAGCCTCACTGCTCAGGAAAGACGAGGGCACGACGAGTGCAGGGGCGCGTGCTCCATTCTTAAGAAGGAGTCTGGGCAGAAGGCAGGCCTGTCCTGGGTCTAGGCCCAAGGTGACAGCATGTCCTTGGCCACCTGACCCTGGGGCAGCCTCTGCGGGTCCACCAGGCGCCTGACCCTGAACTCGAAGAAACTGCTCCCTGGAGGCACAGGCAATCGGCTGCCGTCTTCCTCCAGGATGTGGCAACGTTTGCGGTGGCAGGGGTGGCCGGGGAATGAACGGGCACAGTCCCCACCGG
>NW_022637748.1:0-515 GCF_010015895.1 Lontra canadensis | reverse complement strand
CCTCTCCCCTCGTCTGGGGAAGGCCCAGGCCTGTTCCTGAGCCCGCCATATGCGAGAGGGAAAGGCCAGTCCCTGGCTAAGCCGGGAGCAGCCAGTCTGTGCAGATGCCAACGTGAGCGAGGCGCGCTGCTGCAGGGAGTAGGCCACGTCTCCAGACGTGGTGGAGGCAGCGGGAGCAAAGGGCGCGAACCTGGGCCCCGGGAAAAGAAGCCCGAAGAGGCACCAACTCTCCCTCAACACATCTTCCTTACGCGAGAGAGCGAAAGCCCAAATCCTTGCTGCGAAGCAGCAGCGAGGTGCGTTTCGCGCCAAGCGGGGAAAACTCTGCGAAAGCTCAGCATTCGCCGGGAAGTCCGAGTCGGGTCTTTTGGCTGCTGCTGCTTGCCTGAGCCAAGTGCTCCGAAGTGCGTCGTGAGAGACCACCCCAGAACGAAAGCTTCTTGGTCCGGACATCCTGTCTGCACGAGAGAGAAGCCTGTTGGCGCCTGTGGTAGCAGCCTTAAGGAAAGGGACAA
>NW_022637747.1:0-1048 GCF_010015895.1 Lontra canadensis | reverse complement strand
CTCAATGGGGATGTTGTCGTAGGGCTCCCCGATGGCTCTGGCCATTTGGCCAAAAGAAGAGAAAGGTAACACCATGAGGCCCAGAGCCAGCCCCCAGTCCCACATGCTCTGATTCAACTGTGCAGCCCTAGGTCGCCTCCCCATGCTTGTGTGTGTGTGTGTGTGCGTGTGTGTGTGTGGCTCATGGGAGGTGCGCCCACCCCAGTCAAGAACAGGCTAACAAGGGGTCAGATGCCCCATGGGTAGTTCATGTTCACACCCCAGGTGAAGGCTGGCTGGGTGGGATGTGGGTGTGGGAGGCTGCTAGTTTCCCCCCAGGGTTTATCCCGTGTCCTGCAGGTATGGGTCCCTGTCCCAGGTGTGGTGCTGTGCACGCACTGGTCTGTGTCTGATCTGGGAGCAGCAGGGGGACTGGGCAGGAAGACAGTGAGGATGGCTGGGCAGGGCTCTAATGGTCTGGGCTGGCTACCGGTGTCTGTCTGTGCAGAACACCAGCGATGAAGAAACAGGAAGGAGGCTAGTGGACACACACTCCATCTCCCTGACAAAGACAGTGACCATACGAGGCTCTGCAGGAGCAGGGACTGGGGACTCCGTGGGAAGGCCTCTGACACTGCCCAGGTGTCTGCACCACCTCGTAGTCCAGGAGCCGGAGCCCATGGAGGCCGAGCCTGAGGGTGAGAAGGCCGGGGCTGGGTGCATGTGGGTGTCTGCGGATGGGTCGGTGCCGGGCCCCAAGGGCAGGAGACCCCAGAGGCTGGTGTGGGGCCCGGAGCCAGGACTGGGCTCAGAGCACGCAGCGGGTGGACTGCAGTCAGGGAGATGTCCCGGTGAGGGTTCCTCCCTGGCTGCGGCTTCTCTGGGAGGCTCTGGGCTGAGCTCTGTCTCTGCAAAGGCACATGGAGAGGCAGGCACATGGGTGAGCTTTTCTGCGCTCACAGCTGCTCCATCGGAGGAGCCAGAGCGGGCCCCACCTGCATCCACAGCTCCAGAGGCGGGGATGGTGCCTGCAGGGACGTCAGCAGGAGACCAGGAGCCAGCAGCAGAC
>NW_022637746.1:0-1048 GCF_010015895.1 Lontra canadensis | reverse complement strand
TAGAAGGTTTAATGATTAAACCCCATTATTTGGGTTAATACTTACAAAGAAGCAGCCCATCACCTGTCAGTTATTTACGAAAATCTGTTTGGAAAACAGATTAGTTGTCCTTTCTGAACTCTACCTCCAGCGGCTGCTTCCTCTGCTGACTCGAGTCGGAATCCGCCCCCGCCCCTTCTGTTGTCCCCGGGCTAAGCGCCCTGGAAAGAACAGAGCCCTCTCTGAATGGTTTCCTCGGCCTCACCTTTCCACCTTTCCAGGGCTAAAATAGCCGGTCCTTGATAAGCTCCCTTCATGTGGAAAACAAACATCACTCCTTTCTATCTCTGGGAAACAAAAGACACCCTTCCAAGAATGGCCTCACCTGACTCTCACCTCCACAGGTAAACCTCCGGGGAGAGCTCCCACCTCAAAGGGAATCATCCTGGTCAGCCCTAAGTTCTGGCGGTTGTGTAGATTCAAAGTTAATGGTACAGAGCGGTGCTGTCCAGTGGAACATTCTGCGATGACGGAAATGTTCTATATCTGCACTATCCAACACGGTCGCCATCACACGTAGGTGGCCACTGACCACCTGGAATGGGGCTGGGCTGCGGAGAAACTCAATTTTCTATTAATTTAATTTATGTAGAAATATGTGACTAGCAACCGCATTGGTCAGCACGCCAGAGAACAGTCATTAAGAGCTTCCCGCCATGAACTAGGTTTGCTGGATTCTCTCATCCTCAAAACAGCACCTCCCAGTCGCTGTTGCTGGAATCATCTCCCATGCAAGGGAACCGAGGATCTGGTGTTCGAGGCTGCGGTAGCAATGGGAGGAGGGAGTGGGTGTCACCTGAACCCCGCCTCCGCCACACTGACCTGCCCTGGGCCTTCACTGGTCAGCCTTGGTCAAAACCGAAAAGGCAACAGGGGCGACCCGGGGTTCTGTCAGTTAAGCATCTGCCTTGGGCTCAAGTCATGATCTCAGGGGCCTGGGATGGAGGCCCGCATCTGCTCTCTGCTCAGTGGGCAGTCTGCTTCTCTCTCTCTCTCTCCCTCTGTGCTC
>NW_022637745.1:0-1049 GCF_010015895.1 Lontra canadensis | reverse complement strand
CTGCAGCAGAGCCCCCACCATTCACTGTCACATCCTTCCAGGTCACCCTGCCTGCAGGAGGCTTTGGGGGGGGGGTGGGCAGCTCTCTCAGGAAGGAGTCTGTCTCTTCTAGTCCTAAGATCACTTGACTTGGTGGCTTTGGGGGTTCCTGTGTCTGCCTCACTCTGATCACACAGGGCCTGGGTGGTTGCCTCCCCTACTTCTCCCTGAGGCCCACTCAGTGGACTCTGCTCCTTTCAGCCCCACCCTCAGGACCCCCCGCCCCCCATGCTCCTCATGCTACTGCTCCCAGTACGGCTGCCCACCGTCACCGGCCAACCGTGCTCCACTCTTAGTGGAAGGCTGAGGGCCTTTACAAGCCCTTCTGCTACCTCCTGGTCTCCCTCAGAGGCTCAGAGGCAAACTGTGTATGGTTTGTATGTACAGGGGATGCTGGTTCTTTGTGTCTTGGGGCACAAGTCTTAGGAGCCAACTGATCCTCCTGGGCCCCAGCAGAAAAGCAGAGCAGGGAGAGGGAAGGATAGAGTTTATTTTTACAGGGAAGAGGGTAGAGACGGAGTGGTCTTGGTTCTGTAGGCCCCTTTGCCAATAAAGAAATGCACATTAGTAAAAAATAAAATAAGATTGAACTAACTTGCATTCCCACCAACAGTGTAGGAGGGTTCCCCTTTCTCCACATCCTCTCCAACACTTGTTGTTTACTGTCTTGTTAACTTTGGCCATTCTAACTGGTGTAAGGTGGGATCTCAATGTGGTTTTGAAAACAGTGTGGGGGGCGCCTGGTGGCTCAGTGGGTTGGAGCCTCTGCCTTCGGCTCAGGTCATGATCCCAGGGTCCTGGGATTGAGCCCCACATCGGGCTCTCTGCTCGGTGGGGAGCCTGCTTCCTCCTCCCTCTCTCTCTGCCTGCTTCTCCACCTACTTGTGATCTCTCTGTCAAATAAATAAATAAAATTAAAAAAAAAAAAAAGAAAAAGAAAACAGTGTAGAGATTCCTTGAGAAATTAAAAATAGAGCTACCCTATGACCCTGCAATTGCACTACTGTGTA
>NW_022637744.1:0-1050 GCF_010015895.1 Lontra canadensis | reverse complement strand
TGAAACATCTCTATTTATGCATTATTTAATAATTAAAAATAAAAGTTTTTTTCTATGAAGTATAGGTTTTAGGGCTACACTGAGAGCTTAATATCTTCTTTTTCCCTGATATTGGGGTTTTACAGTTTTATGGGGACCCTATGGTAGTTGTCCTCTTGGGTTTTTTTTTGGCTGGCTTTCTGGGGGAGGTGTCCACTGCATGGTTTTTCAGGAAGTCTTGCTTGGGTTGAGTCCTCCTGTCCCTATCAAGGGGCTGGGCTCTGAGGAAGCCTGTTTTTCAGGCTTTTGTTCACTGGAGGGTTTTTGTTTTTGTTTGTGTTTTCTCTCCTTGGCAGCTTTTGGTGGTTCTTCAGAGGTTTAGAGGAAAGCAAACTGCACCCAGACCTCCATCTCAGAGAGAAACCTCAGTCTGTTCCCCTCTGGGTGGGCCAGAGCATATCCCCCTCTGCCACCTCCCACCAGCAGAGCTTGTCCCCAGCCACCATCTCAGGGGTTGCAGGAGCTCCCACTTGTCTCTGTACCCCAGTGATATTAAAACCATGAGCAGAAATATCTGTTAATATCTTCTGCCCATTTCTTGATTGGATTACTTGTTCTTTGGGTGTTGAGTTTGCTAAGCTCTTTATAGATTTTGGATACTAGTTGTGACAACGTGGATGGAACTAGAGGGTATTATACTTAGCGAAATAAGTCAATCGGAGAAAGACAACTATCATATGATCTCCCTGATATGAGGAAGTGGAGATGCAAAGTGGGGGGTTTGGGGGATAGGAAAAGAATAAGTGAATCAAGATGGGATCGGGAGGGAGACAAACCATAAGAGACTCTTAATCTCACAAAACAAAATGAGGGTTGCTGGGGGAGAGGGGGGTCAGGAGAAGGTGATGAGGTTATGGACATTGGGGAGGGTATGTGCTATGGTGAGTGCTGTGAAGTGTGTAAACCTGGCGATTCACAGACCTGTACCCCTGGGGCTAATAATACATTATATGTTTATAACAAACAAACAAACAAACAAACCATGAGCAATATTGGTTCAGAGAGCCCTCT
>NW_022637743.1:0-1050 GCF_010015895.1 Lontra canadensis | reverse complement strand
CACACACACACATACACACAAGATTCATCTGTATGCTTATTCAAGACATTCATTTTTAGACCTAAAGTCACAAGTAGATTGAAAGAAAGGTGATGAAGAAATATCTATCAAGCAAAAGAACACCAAAAGAAACCCCAGGAGGAATACTTGTGTCAGACAAACTAGATTTTAATACAAACACTATAAGAAATATGGAGAAGGGCAATATGTTGTAATAAAGGGGTCTACCATCACACAAGAAGATCTAACAATTAAAAATATTTATGCCCCCAACTGGAAATCAACAAAATATATAAAACAATTAATAACAAATGTAAAGGGACTCATTGATAATAAAGCAATAATAAAAGGAGAATTTCACACACAACTCATCAATGGAAAGACCATCTAAACAGAAAATCAACAAGGAAACAATGGCTTTGAGTGACACACTGGACCAAATAGAGTTAATAGATATATTTAGAATATTTCATTATAAAACATTAGAATGTGTATTCTTTTCAAGGGCACATTGGGCATTAGCCAGAATAGATCATACACTGGGTCACAAATCACTCAGGCCTCAACAAGTACAAAATAATTTCAGCAATGCCTTGCATACATTCTGACTGCAATACTATAAAACTCGAAGTCAACCATAAGAAAAAAAAAAAAAAAAACAGATAATACCTGGAGGTTAAACAACATGCCACTAAGGAATGAATGGCTCTTGACTTCAATCTATATTACAAAGCAGTGATTACCAAGACAGCATGGTATTCACACAAAAACAGACATATAGATCAAAGCAACAGAAGAATGTCTCCAGAAATGGACCTTCAACTCTATGGTCGACTAATCTTTGACAAATCAGGACTAAAAAAAAAAAAAATGTCCAATGGGAAAAAAATGACAGTCTCTTCAATAAACATTGCTGAGAAAATTGGACAGCTATATACAGAATAATGAAACTAGACCATCCTCTTACACCATACAAAGATAAACTCTAAACTGTTGGAAGATGTCAATGTGAGACAGCAATCCATCAAAATCCTAGAGGAGAACATAGTT
>NW_022637742.1:0-1051 GCF_010015895.1 Lontra canadensis | reverse complement strand
TGTTTCCTGAGCAGCCAGGCTTCTTTCTCTATGTACAGGGAGTGGGTGATACTTGTCTTGCCACTGACTCACTGGTCCTCAGAGGGCCGGTTCTCCTACTTCGCGTCAGTTTCACACTGCAATGCTAAGGGCTCCTGTGTGCTCCTGGGGTGGCGTGCCGCGCTCCCCCCACACAAGCCCTTGGGACCGTGGTGACAGGCTTGTCCCTTTCCTGAAGGCTGCTACCCCAGGCTCCAACTCGCTTCTCTCTCGGGCACACAGGATGTCCGGGTAAAGAAGCTTTCGTTCTGGGGTGGTTTCTCACACCGCACTTGGAGCACTTGGCTCCGTCCAGCAGCAGCAGCCAAAAGAACCGACTCTTACTTCCAGGCGAATGCTGAGCTTTCGCAGAGTGTTTCCCGCTTGGTGCGAACAGCACTTCGCTGTTGCTTCCCAGCAAGGCTTTGGGCGTTCGCTCCGTCGCGTAAGGGAAGAAGTGTTGCGGGAGAGTTGCTGCTTCTTGGGCCTTGCTTTCCAACGGCCCAGGTTCGCGCCCTGGGCTCACCCTGCCTCCCCCTTGTCTGGACACTTAGCCTCGTACTTGTGGCATCGTGCGTCGCCCAGGGAGGCACTCTGCACAGCCTGGCTGCCCCAGGGTTAGCCAGGGCCTGGCCTTTTCCTCTCACCTTCAGACGGACTCAGGAACAGCCCTGTGCCTTCCCACGACGAGAGGAGAGGCGACCAGGGAACTGCACACCGCCTGCGCCCTGGGATGGAGACCCTGTCGGCGACTGTCTCCGTTTCTTCCCCAGCCACTCCTTCCACCGCACGCTGCCACATCCTGGACGAAGACGGTAGCCCACTGCCCTTTACTCCCGGGAGCTCTTCCTGCGAGTTCAGGGTCGGGCGCCTGGTGGTCCCGCAGAGGCTGCCCCAGGGACAGGTGGCCAAGGACCTGCTGTCACCTTGGGCCTCGAGGCACAGGATAGGCCTGCCTTCTGCCCGGACTCCTTTCTCAGAGGGGGGCACGCGCCCCTGGCTTAGTGGTCCCCTCGTGTTTCCTGAGCAGCCA
>NW_022637741.1:0-1051 GCF_010015895.1 Lontra canadensis | reverse complement strand
GAGTAGGCAGTTGCATTAAGTCACTGGCTTAACAAGGACATGCAGTTCTCTCAGCTTTTCCCTCATGGTCACAAGATTGCTGCTATAGCTATAGCCATCTTAAATATAATGAGGCAAGAAAGAGCAAAGAGCTACATTAGACTGGTTCTCCCTCTTAATCAAAAATAGAAGAGCTTTTTCAGATCACCCTGTCGATTTTGCTTCTTATTGGCCAAAACTAGATCACAAGGCCCCTCTAGCTGCCAGAGGGACTGGAAAAGCAAGTATTTAGCTGTATTGCCTCTCCAGTGGGAAGCAGCAAGGAAAAGGGAATTGGAAATAGGATTAGCTAATGCACAACATCTGCCACAGACTTGGGGATATAATGGCCATTAAGCTGGCTGCTGAGCTGGATTTTCTGACAACTAGCCAGGGTCAGCTGATCTATGCCTACCTCCTGTAAACCGTAGACCACATTCTTTTGGAAAAACCCGCTCTTGTGTCTTTCCCACCCACCAGACAATGAGCCCACTAAAAACAGGAGTGGTGTTTCCTTCATCTCTGGCACACAGTTTCAAGCACAGCACCTGGCCCTCCAAGTAGGGCTCAGTGAAGATTGCAAAGGGTGGTGGCTAGGTGTAGAGGGAAACTGTGCCCTGGCAGGGGGAAAGTGAATGCACTTCTTAATGTAGAGAAATTGTTCTGATGTAATCTGCGGTGCAGCATGCAGGTAAAAAAGAACTTCCAACCTAAGCAGGCTACGGTTTCTTCAAGCTTCCTTTAAGGCAGCAGTAACACTCCCAATTGTGGGAGAAGAAACCAGTCTGCAAGCTACTGCTGCTAGCTTCTTGCTGGGGAGGGTGGGTGGTTTAATGGGATATTACTTGCAGAGTGTGCTTTGTTATTCACAAGAGCAGCCTTGTGATGACTGCATCTGGAGAGTCTGGCTGATGTGCAAACTATTATGAAGCCTTTAAAAATTCTATTTCATTTTGACAAAATATAATTTTGTAGAGCTGCTAAAACACATAATGGCAACATCTCAGGTAACCTAAGGTTTTGATTTTTTTTT
>NW_022637740.1:0-1052 GCF_010015895.1 Lontra canadensis | reverse complement strand
GCTTTGTTCCAAAACTCTTCCTGGAACGAACTCTGTATAACTGCCCAAGTTCTCCCCCAGGTAGATTATTATGGAGGACCTGAGGGATTCCAACATCTTACTGCAGGGATAAAATAAGCATAGCCTGGGGTTCCCATCCTAATCCCAGCACTATTTGTAGAAGGAATAGCAGGGTCCACAGCAGTAGGGACCACAGCTTTAATAAAGGAAGAAATAGATTTTGAGGCTCTTAGATCCCAAGTAGATGCTGACCTACATTATATGCATGAAAATATAGACAAACTAACCGATTCTTTGACCTCATTAGCTGAAGTAGTACTGCAAAATAAAAGAGAGCTTGACATACTATTCCTGGAAAAAGGGGGACTCTGTGTAGCCCTGGGAGAAGAATGCTGCTTCTGGGTTAATTATACTGGAGTCATCAAAAACAGTCTGGCAACCATTAAAAGGAGACTTGATGAACGCAAGCAACAACGCAAGAATTCACAAGGATGGTTTGAAATTTTGTTCAACTGGTCTCCGTGGATGACTTCCCTAATATCAGTATTTGCAGGCTCCCTGGCTTTACTCTTACTAGTCTTGCTTTTTGGCCCCTGCATTATAAACGCCCTAATGTCACTTGTACAAAGGAGAATTGGCACGATAAAAATGTTAGACCTACAAACTCAGCATACAACAAGAGAACATGGGACTGACTGAAGAGTCAAGGAATTGACTAATCTTCAGAAAAAAAAAGGTGGGGGAGGATGTTAGGGCTGATTGAATGTTAAAACATGTTTAACTATTAGGGCCTGCTTAGCCAGAGCGACTCCATATTACCTGGGTAGCCATATTGTTGTTTACATCTAAAGACATCATTACGGGAATAAATGCCCCAGTAGTTCCTGGTATGGGTTCCGGGTATCAATTCCGGGAGTAAACGTCTTAACAATAGAAGCCATGTACCTTGGGTCTGCAGTTATGCCCTATAAAACCAGGCTACAAGATCGGGACGGGGTAGCCTTTTTCGGAGGCGGCCCTGACTGGTCAGTCTGATTTCTGATGCCTGGCAT
>NW_022637739.1:0-1052 GCF_010015895.1 Lontra canadensis | reverse complement strand
AAAAACGTTAAAAAAGAAAAGGGTAAAAGTTTAAAAAAATTTAGCAGAAGAAGAGAAAAAAATTGAAAAAGAAAAAAAAATTAAATTAACTGCAAGGCTAAAGAATCATGGGGAGAAAGCCAGGAGTTCCGTGCTTTGCTTTCTCCTCCTCTGGAATTCCGCGGCTCTCCTTGGTATTGAAACTGCACTCCTCGTAAGTGAACTTGGTCCTGGCTGGGTTTCTTGTTGATCTTCTGGGGGAGGGGCCTGTTGTAGTGATTCTCAAGTGTCTTTGCCCCAGGCGGAGTTGCACCGCCCTTACCAGGGGCCGGGCTGAATAATCCGCTCGGGTTTGCTTTCAGGAGCTTTTGTTCCCTGAGCGCTTTCCGTAGAGTTCCGGAGGACGGGAATGAAGATGGCGGCCTCCCAGTCTCCGGCCCGGAGGAGCCGAGAGCCCGGGGCCCCACTCCTCAGTGCGCCCTCAGAGAACAGCGCCCAATTACTCCTGTCTGCCTGGCCTCCGTCCGCGCTCTGAGCTCACCGAGCCTCGACCGGTTCAAGGTAAGCCCGAGCTGTGAGCTCACTCCTCGGCTCCGTCTCTGTAGCCAGCTTCCCCGTTCTAATACCTGTAAGCTCTGCGACACTCAGACACCCCCGATCCTTCTGTGACCCTGCGGGACCTGAGGCCACACTGGCCCCGCGTCGCCTTCACCCCAGTTAAGCCTCTGGGGTGATGTCCCTCAGCGGAACAGACTTTTAAAAGTCCTGATTTTGTGCTCCGTTGCTCCGCCTCTTGCCGGGAGTCGGCCCCTCCCCCCGGGGTCTATCTTCCCGTCCCTTTGGATTCAGTTCTCCACCAGTCCTACCTTTCAGAAAGTGGTTGATTTTCTGTTTCTAGAATTGCTGTTCTTCTCTTCGATCTTCCGTTGGATTTGTAGGTATTTGCAATCTTTAGATAAGCTATCTAGCTGATCTCCCGCAACCTGAAGTAGTCTCAGCTGCTACTTCTCCGCCATCTTGACTCCACCCCCCCCGAGTAAACACTGTCTTAATCAACTCTTAATTTTTTGTTA
>NW_022637738.1:0-1052 GCF_010015895.1 Lontra canadensis | reverse complement strand
AACTATCATATGATCTCCCTGATATGAGGAAGTGGAGATGCCACATGGGGGATTAAGGGGGTGGGAGAATAGTAAATGAAACAAGATGGGATTGGGAGGGAGACAAACCATAAGTGACTCGTAATCTCACAAAACAAACTGAGGGTTGATGGGGAGAGGGAGGTTGGGAGTGAGGGGATGGGGTTATGGACATTGGGGAGGGTATGTGCTATGGTGCGTGCTGTGAAGTGTGAAAACCTGGCGATTCACAGATCTGTACCCCTGGGGATAAAAATATATTATATGTTTATAAAAAATAAAGTAAGTAAATAAATTAATTAATTAAAAAAAAAAAGAAAAGAAAAGCTCTTTCTACATGAACCGCATATCACTTCTTTATGGTAGCCTTCATATGTTACTGAATCGAGAATATTTGTGTGACAAGAGCATATCATGTTGACAAAAATTTATTTATTTGGTCCTGAGAGAGAAGCTAATAAACTTTTGGGGAGTATTCTTTAACTTTTCCATTTGCCCCTCCAAATCCACTCTTTACCCTCCTCTGCCCTGCTCTATGACTGAAGAAACTGTCTTTTATGGACTGTACCAGTGGGCACCCTTCTCCTCTGACTTCCTACTTGTTTCAGTGAGGTCAGGGCATGTATTATCCCAGATTCCACCAAAAGCAGAGTCCAAGAATAGGGTTTATGTGCAAGTGGTTTATTTTGATTAAAATTTTTTTTTAATTTATTTTTTATTTATTTATTTTTTAATAAACATATAATGTATTTTTATCCCCAGGGGTACAGGTCTGTGAATCGTCAGGTTTACACACTCCACAGCACTCACCATAACACATACTCTCCCCAGTGTCCATAACCCCACCATCCTCTCCCTGCACCCCTCTCCCCATCCCCCCACAGTTTGTTTTGTGACATGAAGAGTCTCTTTTGGTTTCTCTCCCTCCTGATCCCATCTTGTTTCATTTTTTCTTTTCCCAACCCCCTAACCACCCCCCTTCCCATTGCATCTCCACTTCCTCATATCAGGGAGATCATATGATAGTTTTCTTT
>NW_022637737.1:0-1052 GCF_010015895.1 Lontra canadensis | reverse complement strand
AAAAAACCTTCAGGATTTTAATTTTACAAAATCTTTTCTGTTGTTTAACAATTTAACAAGGAAAGTCGTAAGACCGTAAATGATATCATCATTGTACATGGCTAATCTTGCAAAAGCTTTGCACTTGAAGGCAGGCATGTATATTAATAAGTATGAGATCAATTGTAATTTAAAAAAAGATCTCATTCTCAAATGGATGCCTTTAATAACTGAACCTAGATGGATGTGTGAAATGACTTCATGGGCAAAATCCATTCATGATGTATATCAAGTCATCATGTTGTACAATTAAAATATATTACAATGTTATTTGTCAACTAGTGCTCAATAAAGCTGGATAAAAACAATTGTACCTAAACAACTTGAAGCACATTATAATTTTTTAATGAGTTACATACAAGTAAAATTAACAGCCTTTTCTACATCTTCCTGAAACCTATTTCTATGAGTCCCAATCTTGCTGCAAAATAGAAAGAATTATGAAGAGCATAGTAAAAAAAAAATAGACAATTCATTTTCATATGTGGTAAAAAGCATCTATTTTTAAAAAAAAAGTACATTAAGGCAGGGATTAACAACAACTATCTTTTTTTGAAAGATTTATTATTTCTTTATTTATTTTAAAGAGAGAGAGCCTGTGTGAGATTGGGAAAGAGCATAATGAGAGAGAAGGAAAGAGAGAGAGAAACTCAAGCCGACACCAATTTGATGCAGAACCTGATATGGGGCTCAATCTCACAAACCTGAGATCATAACCTGAGTCGAAACCAAGAGTGAGACACTTAACCAACTGCACCACCCAGGCACTCCATAACTATCTTTTGACTTTAACCCTAACCTGTTCCCTTTCAGCAAGACACATGGGTAGTTCTATGGTTTCTCAGCATCACTGTATTTTTGCACTAATGTCTCCTGATAGGGCATTCTGATACTATAATCCAAGAGGCAGAACTCCCATGCCATCAATATAGCTGCCAGCTCAGAGAACTTGCTCTTGACATCTTCGTTCATTGACTTAGGAAATTCCATTTCAAGAGATGAAGAATGACGTT
>NW_022637736.1:0-1052 GCF_010015895.1 Lontra canadensis | reverse complement strand
CAATGGGGACTAAATGTGTAATGTGAGAATGGGAAGCATGTGCAATGAGAAAGGAAGCTTAGCAAGTAGATGGGCAAGGATCAAGTGTCATTACAGGGAATCTAGAAACTGTAAGGAATCATCAAAAGTCCCAAAGAGGGGCACCTGGGTGGCTCAGATGGTTAAGCATCTGCCTTTGGCTCAGGTCGTGATCCCAGGGTCCTGGGATTGAGTTCCACATTGGGCTCCCCGCTCAGCAAGGAGCCGCTTCTCCCTCACCCTCTGCCCCTGCTTGTGATCTCTCTCTGTCAAATAAATAAAATCTTAACACACACACACACACACACACACACACACACACACACACAATTTCCAAAGGAAGGAATGGTCTGATCATATCACTGATCCAGAAAAAACTCTTTAGCCAATATACAGTATGCACATGGTATTGGGGTAGAAACAAATTTCCATATTACTAAGGGGAGGCAAGCTGAGCAGTTTAGTCCAATATCAAGGTCAGTGTCCAATGAGTTTCAGGAATTTCATTGAGAGGGTTTATATACCAAAAAAATGTTGTTCTGGATGGCCACTGAAATTCTATTTCTAGTTTTAAAGTTCCAAGATTCATTAAATCAAAAAACTATAGGAATTTACTTGAAATTAAAGTCATGTGTTCACCCTCTTAGGGAAAGAAAAAACAAGATAAACATATATTTTTATATACATAGAAAATCTATATATGCACGTATTCTGATCTTTCCTAAAAGCATCATTGCCTGTTTTGTCTCATAAGTTCAGGAACAACAGTTGTTAGCATCATTACGTATCATACACACGTATCGTGTGGGTGCTGCTGCTTTCTTGTCCTGGCTTGCTGTTAGCAATTCACTGTTAGGTGTCTTACCCAGTAGTATAAAACATCCTTTATGGATGTGGATAATTCATACTTGTGAGCACATAATCCTCAATATTAGAATAAAGCTATGTTTTCTATTTGAGAGAGAGAGAGAGCGCGCGCACAGGCAGGAGGGGCAGAGAGAGGGAGAGCGCGTCTCAAGAAGACTCCGTGCTAA
>NW_022637735.1:0-1052 GCF_010015895.1 Lontra canadensis | reverse complement strand
CAATGGGGACTAAATGTGTAATGTGAGAATGGGAAGCATGTGCAATGAGAAAGGAAGCTTAGCAAGTAGATGGGCAAGGATCAAGTGTCATTACAGGGAATCTAGAAACTGTAAGGAATCATCAAAAGTCCCAAAGAGGGGCACCTGGGTGGCTCAGATGGTTAAGCATCTGCCTTTGGCTCAGGTCGTGATCCCAGGGTCCTGGGATTGAGTTCCACATTGGGCTCCCCGCTCAGCAAGGAGCCGCTTCTCCCTCACCCTCTGCCCCTGCTTGTGATCTCTCTCTGTCAAATAAATAAAATCTTAACACACACACACACACACACACACACACACACACACACACAATTTCCAAAGGAAGGAATGGTCTGATCATATCACTGATCCAGAAAAAACTCTTTAGCCAATATACAGTATGCACATGGTATTGGGGTAGAAACAAATTTCCATATTACTAAGGGGAGGCAAGCTGAGCAGTTTAGTCCAATATCAAGGTCAGTGTCCAATGAGTTTCAGGAATTTCATTGAGAGGGTTTATATACCAAAAAAATGTTGTTCTGGATGGCCACTGAAATTCTATTTCTAGTTTTAAAGTTCCAAGATTCATTAAATCAAAAAACTATAGGAATTTACTTGAAATTAAAGTCATGTGTTCACCCTCTTAGGGAAAGAAAAAACAAGATAAACATATATTTTTATATACATAGAAAATCTATATATGCACGTATTCTGATCTTTCCTAAAAGCATCATTGCCTGTTTTGTCTCATAAGTTCAGGAACAACAGTTGTTAGCATCATTACGTATCATACACACGTATCGTGTGGGTGCTGCTGCTTTCTTGTCCTGGCTTGCTGTTAGCAATTCACTGTTAGGTGTCTTACCCAGTAGTATAAAACATCCTTTATGGATGTGGATAATTCATACTTGTGAGCACATAATCCTCAATATTAGAATAAAGCTATGTTTTCTATTTGAGAGAGAGAGAGAGCGCGCGCACAGGCAGGAGGGGCAGAGAGAGGGAGAGCGCGTCTCAAGAAGACTCCGTGCTAA
>NW_022637734.1:0-1053 GCF_010015895.1 Lontra canadensis | reverse complement strand
CAACGAGAATAATCCATCCCTAATAAACTCCATTAAACGCCTTCTACTAGGGAGCATCTTTGCAGGATTTCTAATCTCCTACAACATCACACCCACTACCACCCCGCAGATAACTATGCCTCATTATCTCAAAATAATAGCTCTTGCTGTGACCATCTTGGGTTTCATCCTGGCACTAGAACTTAACCTCACAATGCAAAGCTTAAAATTCAAACACCCATCAAACCTATTTAACTTCTCAAATATGTTAGGCTATTTCCCCATCATTATACACCGCCTAATGCCCAAAGCAAATCTACTAATGAGCCAAAAAACTAGCATCAACACTGCTGGACACAATCTGACTAGAAAAAATCCTACCAAAATCCATTTCCTATTTCCAAATAAAATCTTCGATCACTGTCTCCAACCAAAAAGGCCTAATCAAACTATATTTCTTATCATTTGTACTAACCCTAACCCTCAGCCTACTCACGCTTAATTTCCACGGGTAACCTCCATAATTACTAACACCCCAATGAGAAGAGACCAACCAGTAACAATAACTAATCAAGTCCCATAGCTGTACAAAGCTGCAATTCCCATGGCTTCCTCGCTAAAAAATCCTGAATCCCCAGTATCGTAAATAACCCAATCACCCGCCCCATTAAACTTCATCACGACCTCAACCTCAACGTCGTCACCCTTTAGAACATAACAAGCAATCAACAACTCAGACAATACACCAACAATGAAAGCGCCCAAAACAGCCTTATTAGAAACCCAGACCTCAGGGTACTGCTCAGTAGCCATAGCCGTGGTGTACCCAAAAACAACTAGCATACCCCCCAAGTAAATCAAAAACACCATTAAGCCCAGAAATGACCCCCCAAAACTCAACACAATCCCACAACCAACAGCCCCACCAACAATTAAAACTAACCCACCGTAGATAGGAGAAGGTTTTGAAGAAAACCCAACAAAACTAACTACAAAAATAACACTTAAAATGAATACAATGTATGTTATCATTATTCCTACATGGAATCTAACCATGACTAGTGATATGAAAAA
>NW_022637733.1:0-1053 GCF_010015895.1 Lontra canadensis | reverse complement strand
AACAGTATGGAGGTTCCTCAAAAAGTTGAAAATAGAGCTACCCTATGGCCCAGCAATTGCATTACTGGGTACTTACCCCAAGATACAAATGTAGTGATCTGAAGGGGCGCATGCACCCCAGTGTTTGTAGCAGCAATATCCACAATAGCCAAACTATGGAAAGAGCCTAGATGTCCATCAACAGATGAATTGATAAAGAAAACGTAGTGAAGAAAACGGTGTGTGTATGTGTGTGTGTGTGTGTGTGTGTGTGTGTGTGTGTGTGTGTGGTGGAATATTATGCAGCCATCAAAAATTGAAATTTTGCCATTTGCAATGACATGGATGGAACTAGAGGGTATTATGCTAAGTGAAATAACTCAGTCAGAGAAAGACAATTATCACATGACCTCACTGAAATGTGGAATTTGAGAAATAAGGCAGAGGATCATAGGGGAAGAGAGGAAAAATAAAAGTGAAACAAGTCAAAACCAGAGAAGGAGACAAACTATAAGAGACTGTTAATCTCAGGAAACAAACTGAGGGTTGCTGGAGTGGGGTGGGTGGGAGGGATGGGGTAGCTGAGTGATGGGCACTGGGGAGGGTATATGCTGTGGTGAGCGCTGTGAATTGTGTAAGACTGATGAATCACAGACCTGTCCCTCTGAAGCAAATAATACATTATATGTTAATTTTTAAAAAAAGCTTGAAAAGAATACATATTAACTGTTCTTTAAATGCTTGGTATAGTTCTTGTGTGAAGCCGTCTGGTCTTGAACTTTTGTTTATTGGGAGTTTTTTGATTACAGATTCAATTTCATTGCTGGTAATCAGTCTGTTCAAATTCTCTCTTCCTGCTTCAGTTTTGGTTGGTTATATGTTTTTAGAAATGTATCTATTTCTTCTAGGCTGTTCAAATTGATGGCATATAATTTTTCATAGTATTCCCTTGCAACTTCGTTTTTCTGTAGTGTTGGTTGTTATTTCTCCTCTTTCACTTCAGGTTTTGAGTCCTGTCTCTCTCTCTCTTTCTTGCTCACTCTCTCTCTCTCTCTGTTTTTTTTTTTTTTTTTT
>NW_022637732.1:0-1053 GCF_010015895.1 Lontra canadensis | reverse complement strand
AACAGTATGGAGGTTCCTCAAAAAGTTGAAAATAGAGCTACCCTATGGCCCAGCAATTGCATTACTGGGTACTTGCCCCAAGATACAAATGTAGTGATCTGAAGGGGCGCATGCACCCCAGTGTTTGTAGCAGCAATATCCACAATAGCCAAACTATGGAAAGAGCCTAGATGTCCATCAACAGATGAATTGATAAAGAAAACGTAGTGAAGAAAACGGTGTGTGTATGTGTGTGTGTGTGTGTGTGTGTGTGTGTGTGTGTGTGTGTGGTGGAATATTATGCAGCCATCAAAAATTGAAATTTTGCCATTTGCAATGACATGGATGGAACTAGAGGGTATTATGCTAAGTGAAATAACTCAGTCAGAGAAAGACAATTATCACATGACCTCACTGAAATGTGGAATTTGAGAAATAAGGCAGAGGATCATAGGGGAAGAGAGGAAAAATAAAAGTGAAACAAGTCAAAACCAGAGAAGGAGACAAACTATAAGAGACTGTTAATCTCAGGAAACAAACTGAGGGTTGCTGGAGTGGGGTGGGTGGGAGGGATGGGGTAGCTGAGTGATGGGCACTGGGGAGGGTATATGCTGTGGTGAGCGCTGTGAATTGTGTAAGACTGATGAATCACAGACCTGTCCCTCTGAAGCAAATAATACATTATATGTTAATTTTTAAAAAAAGCTTGAAAAGAATACATATTAACTGTTCTTTAAATGCTTGGTATAGTTCTTGTGTGAAGCCGTCTGGTCTTGAACTTTTGTTTATTGGGAGTTTTTTGATTACAGATTCAATTTCATTGCTGGTAATCAGTCTGTTCAAATTCTCTCTTCCTGCTTCAGTTTTGGTTGGTTATATGTTTTTAGAAATGTATCTATTTCTTCTAGGCTGTTCAAATTGATGGCATATAATTTTTCATAGTATTCCCTTGCAACTTCGTTTTTCTGTAGTGTTGGTTGTTATTTCTCCTCTTTCACTTCAGGTTTTGAGTCCTGTCTCTCTCTCTCTTTCTTGCTCACTCTCTCTCTCTCTCTGTTTTTTTTTTTTTTTTTT
>NW_022637731.1:0-1054 GCF_010015895.1 Lontra canadensis | reverse complement strand
TCAGTGCAGACAGGTGAATTACAAAAGGGCATTTAATTATTAATAGGCAAAACTAGGATTTAATCCTGGTTTAATATATTAAACTGGGTTTTAAATGTTACCCCTTATCATTTTTCTTTTGTTTTTCTTTTTTTCTGTACCCCTAGAAAAAGCTTGTCAATAAATTGCTATGCAACCTGTATCTCAATTATTTTAGTCACGTAAAATTCAGCAATTCTCAAGAAGGAATTGTAGTAGATAATCCATTTAAAACATTGTATTAAGATGACAGAATAAGCAAATATGATTTTCTTCCTTCCCACTTCAAATTCTTGAAATGACAGAACACAGACTTTTAAAAGGAATATCAATATTATCACTGTAATACTACAAATACTGTCATTAGCAGACTAAAATTTGAAGGGAGTTATGAGAAAATATAAAGTTGGTGGAATCATATTGTCAAAAGATCCCCAGTTCAAACCATTTGGGGGGAAGACTGCTGAAGAGGTGGGAGTGAATCTAGGAACACTTCTGCTTTATATCCTTTGTCTCTGAGCATTGTGTTCCCTAGATTCACTCCCACCTCTTCAGCAGTCTTCCCCCCAAATGGTTTGAACTGGGGATCTTTTGACAATATGATTCCACCAACTTTATATTTTCTCATAACTCCCTTCAAATTTTAGTCTGCTAATGACAGTATTTGTAGTATTACAGTGATAATATTGATATTCCTTTTAAAAGTCTGTGTTCTGTCATTTCAAGAATTTGAAGTGGGAAGGAAGAAAATCATATTTGCTTATTCTGTCATCTTAATACAATGTTTTAAATGGATTATCTACTACAATTCCTTCTTGAGAATTGCTGAATTTTACGTGACTAAAATAATTGAGATACAGGTTGCATAGCAATTTATTGACAAGCTTTTTCTAGGGGTACAGAAAAAAAGAAAAACAAAAGAAAAATGATAAGGGGTAACATTTAAAACCCAGTTTAATATATTAAACCAGGATTAAATCCTAGTTTTGCCTATTAATAATTAAATGCCCTTTTGTAATTCACCTGTCTGCACTGA
>NW_022637730.1:0-1054 GCF_010015895.1 Lontra canadensis | reverse complement strand
GGGGTATTATGTCTTGGGATGAATATGGTGGTACTTATCTGGGTTATTTGATAACTACATCCTCAAGCCCTTTATTGTCAGGAATGGGGCTTAGAAATAATTCCTAAGTAAAGTTAACAAAGCCACAATATTTTAATATTCCAGTGGTAGCAAATTTGACAGTTCGGTGACTTCCTTGTGTTGGGCATCAGCCTTTTTGGTTGACCTTCAAACTTGCTATCACTGGAATATTAAAATATTGTGGCTTTGTTAACTTTACTTAGGAATTATTTCTAAGCCCCATTCCTGACAATAAAGGGCTTGAGGATGTAGTTATCAAATAACCCAGATAAGTACCACCATATTCATCCCAAGACATAATACCCCGTGCTTATATTCACCTTAATTTCCAGGGTAGCAGGGGGTGATCAGACAATTAGAATGCATTGCCAGTTACAGAAAACTGATTAACAAGGCCTTTTCTGTGTAAATATGGTATCTGGGCAGGAGTCTTATTTTTGGTACAAAAGACTGCCCTCTAAAAGATAACCATTTGCTTTTTATGTTTGTGTTCCTATAATCCGAGTCTTCTCAGTTTCCTCGTCCCCATTTCAGCACATGAGCAGCACGATCTGCCGTTCTGTCAACAAACAGCACAGAACCCCCTCGGCAAGCATCTGAGCACTGTGCTATGTACTGAAGATACAGCAGGACTGGAAACCAGAGAAGACTCGGATTATAGGAACACAAACATAAAAAGCAAATGGTTATCTTTTAGAGGGCAGTCTTTTGTACCAAAAATAAGACTCCTGCCCAGATACCATATTTACACAGAAAAGGCCTTGTTAATCAGTTTTCTGTAACTGGCAATGCATTCTAATTGTCTGATCACCCCCTGCTACCCTGGAAATTAAGGTGAATATAAGCACGGGGTATTATGTCTTGGGATGAATATGGTGGTACTTATCTGGGTTATTTGATAACTACATCCTCAAGCCCTTTATTGTCAGGAATGGGGCTTAGAAATAATTCCTAAGTAAAGTTAACAAAGCCACAATATTTTAATATTCCAGTG
>NW_022637729.1:0-1054 GCF_010015895.1 Lontra canadensis | reverse complement strand
GGGGTATTATGTCTTGGGATGAATATGGTGGTACTTATCTGGGTTATTTGATAACTACATCCTCAAGCCCTTTATTGTCAGGAATGGGGCTTAGAAATAATTCCTAAGTAAAGTTAACAAAGCCACAATATTTTAATATTCCAGTGGTAGCAAATTTGACAGTTCGGTGACTTCCTTGTGTTGGGCATCAGCCTTTTTGGTTGACCTTCAAACTTGCTATCACTGGAATATTAAAATATTGTGGCTTTGTTAACTTTACTTAGGAATTATTTCTAAGCCCCATTCCTGACAATAAAGGGCTTGAGGATGTAGTTATCAAATAACCCAGATAAGTACCACCATATTCATCCCAAGACATAATACCCCGTGCTTATATTCACCTTAATTTCCAGGGTAGCAGGGGGTGATCAGACAATTAGAATGCATTGCCAGTTACAGAAAACTGATTAACAAGGCCTTTTCTGTGTAAATATGGTATCTGGGCAGGAGTCTTATTTTTGGTACAAAAGACTGCCCTCTAAAAGATAACCATTTGCTTTTTATGTTTGTGTTCCTATAATCCGAGTCTTCTCAGTTTCCTCGTCCCCATTTCAGCACATGAGCAGCACGATCTGCCGTTCTGTCAACAAACAGCACAGAACCCCCTCGGCAAGCATCTGAGCACTGTGCTATGTACTGAAGATACAGCAGGACTGGAAACCAGAGAAGACTCGGATTATAGGAACACAAACATAAAAAGCAAATGGTTATCTTTTAGAGGGCAGTCTTTTGTACCAAAAATAAGACTCCTGCCCAGATACCATATTTACACAGAAAAGGCCTTGTTAATCAGTTTTCTGTAACTGGCAATGCATTCTAATTGTCTGATCACCCCCTGCTACCCTGGAAATTAAGGTGAATATAAGCACGGGGTATTATGTCTTGGGATGAATATGGTGGTACTTATCTGGGTTATTTGATAACTACATCCTCAAGCCCTTTATTGTCAGGAATGGGGCTTAGAAATAATTCCTAAGTAAAGTTAACAAAGCCACAATATTTTAATATTCCAGTG
>NW_022637728.1:0-1054 GCF_010015895.1 Lontra canadensis | reverse complement strand
TTTTTTTTTTTTTTTTTTTTTTTTTTTTTTTTTTTTTTTTTTATAATTTTATTTTTATAAACATATATATATATATATTTTTTCCCCCAGGGGTACAGGTCTGTGAATCTCCACGTTTACAAACTTCACAGCACTCACCATAGCACATACCCTACCCAATGTCTATAACCCCCCCCAACCCCCCTCTGCCCAGCAACCCTCAGTTTGTTTTGTGAGATTAAGAGTCACTTATGGTTTGTCTCCCTCCCAATCCCAACTTGTTTCATTTACTCTTCTCCTACCACATTAACCCCCCATGTTGCATCTCCTCTCCCTCATATCAGGGAGATCATATGATAGTTGTCTTTCTCCGATTGACTTATTTCGCTAAGCATGATACCTTCTAGTTCCATCCATGTTGTCGCAAATGGCAAGATTTCATTTCTTTTGATGGCTGCATAGTATTCCATTGTATATATATACCACATCTTCTTTATCCATTCGTCTGTTGATGGACATCTAGGTTCTTTCCATAGTTTGGCTATTGTAGACATTGCTGCTATAAACATTCGGGTGCACGTGCCCCTTCGGATCACTACGTTTGTATCTTTAGGGTAAATACCCAGCAGTGCAATTGCTGGGTCATAGGGTAGTTCTATTTTCAACATTTTGAGGAACCTCCATGCTGTTTTCCAGAGTGGTTGCACCAGCTTGCATTCCCACCAACAGTGTAGGAGGGTTCCCCTTTCTCCGCATCCTCGCCAGCATCTGTCATTTCCTGACTTGTTAATTTTAGCCATTCTGACTGGTGTGAGGTGGTATCTCATTGTGGTTTTGATTTGTATTTCCCTGATGCCGAGTGATATGGAGCACTTTTTCATGTGTCTGTTGGCCATCTGGATGTCTTCTTTGCAGAAATGTCTGTTCATGTCTTCTGCCCATTTCTTGATTGGATTATTTGTTCTTTGGGTGTTGAGTTTGCTAAGTTCTTTATAGATTCTGGACACTAGCCCTTTATCTGATATGTCGTTTGCAAATATCTTCTCCCATTCTGTCAGTTGTCTTTTGGTTTTGT
>NW_022637727.1:0-1054 GCF_010015895.1 Lontra canadensis | reverse complement strand
GTTGAAGCAATGAAGCTGCTGTTCCTCTTGATCCCCAGCTCCATGTTCACATTAGATTTGGGGTCCAAAGAATGGAGATTGGGTCATACAGCAGAAGTGAATTTAGAAGAGGAAAACTTGGTTTTCTTGCTCCATTCTCATTTTGGCCTGTTAATAATTAAAAAGATGTAAGACAGTTTAAGGAGACTAAAAAAAATCTTAATTATGGGAAAGTGAAGGACATGAGGCTCAAAGGTGACTGGAGCTTCCGTGCCACTGTGACAGGATGAGGAGGGAGGATTTAGAATTTCAAACAGGGGACATATATTCACAGGAAATAGGAAATGCATGTCCAACAATGGTTTGCCAATCCGTTGGGGCAACTCTTCATGATCTAAAAAGTTAATGTCTGGCATCATCTCTCTTCCCAATAGATGAGGCAGAAAAGGCATTCCGGTTCCAATACTGATGGCCAATAAAGAATTCTTGAGAGGCCTTTGGTGTAAAAATGTGGTTTTATTAAAGCTGGAGGACAGGACCTATAGGCAGAAAGAGTTGCCCTGGGATCATGAGAAGTGACCTATTATACACTTTCATCTTCTGAGGAGGGTAGGGATAGCTTAAGCCTCCCAGATATTTTGGAAACAAGGTTTCCAACCCCTTGAGGGAGCTAGCTATTGCTATGAAAGGTCATTTATTACTGTTTAGTAAAGTCTCTGGCATGAGACCCTTCAGATGGATATGGGAGGGTCATAAGTTTGGAGGATGATTGCCAACATGTATTTTGTGGGGTAGAGAAAAAGGATGATTCCAAAGCAGTTTTTATATGTTAAAGAAGATTTACAGGATCCTGGGGGTTGGGCTAGGATTGCTTATTGCCCTTGGCAAAATGTTAAACTGGGAGGCAGTTGGATCCCTGGAGGGAGGGCAACTCTGCCTGTATCAAGGACTTGTCAGGGTGCTGTAATGGTGAGGAAATATAATCATCTTTCTTCACCTTTATTTCTCTTATTATCCCTCCCACTGAACAGTTTCTACCCTTAAATCTTGAAGGTTGCTCAGAGTGCAAGTTCTC
>NW_022637726.1:350-1054 GCF_010015895.1 Lontra canadensis | reverse complement strand
AAAAATAGAGCTTCCCTATGACCCTGCAATTGCACTACTGGGTATTTACCCCAAAGATACAGATGTAGTGAAAAGAAGGGCCATCTGTACCCCAATGTTTATAGCAGCAATGGCCACGGTCGCCAAACTGTGGAAAGAACCAACATGCCCTTCAAAAGACGAATGGATAAGGAAGATGTGGTCCATATACACTATGGAGTATTATGCCTCTATCAGAAAGGATGAATACCCAACTTTTGTAGCAACATGGATGGGACTGGAAGAGATTATGTTGAGTGAAATAAGTCAAGCAGAGAGAGTCAATTATCATATGGTTTCAGTTATTTGTGGAGCATAACAAATAGCATGGAGGACAAGGGGAGATGGAGAGGAGAAGGGAGTTGAGGGAAATTGGAAGGGGAGGTGAACCATGAAAGACTATGAACTCTAAAAAACAATCTGATGGTTTTGAAGGGGTGGGGTGTGGGAGGTTGGGGGAACCAGGTGGTGGGTACTGGAGAGGGCACGGATTGCATGGAGCACTGGGTGTGGTGCAAAAACAATGAATACTGTTATGCTGAAAATAAATTTAAAAAATTAAAAAAAAAAAACACAATACTGGCTTATCTATGAAAAACCCACAGCGAATATCATTCTCAATGGAGGAAAAACTGAGAGCTTTTCTGCTAAGATCAGGAACATGGCAGGGCTGTCCACTATCACCA
>NW_022637726.1:0-340 GCF_010015895.1 Lontra canadensis | reverse complement strand
TGTGACACAAACAGAAGGTTGATAAGTACTTATGCATTTGGGATTTGCCTTCTTGGAAGCAAGAGAACTCAGGTCTTTATGGACTTGGGGTTCACAATGCTGATGGTAAAACTTTGAAGTAGTTACTTTATCATTGACCTTCATTAAATTCCTTTTTATATAGTAAGATGAATCTCTCATTTTCTTTAGTATAGTGGTGCCCAAAAATATGGCTCGGGAGATAGCAGAAGACAAGCTGGAGAATGCTTGAGAGAAAGAAAAATAGAGATTTCCTTAAAGGAATTGCTGGAATTTGGGAGAACAAATTAGACAGAACAGGGAAGTAGAGATCTTGAAGGCC
>NW_022637725.1:0-1054 GCF_010015895.1 Lontra canadensis | reverse complement strand
TTCAGTCCCTGTCAAACAAATTACAGGGATCTCTGGGATGTGGAAATGTTGGCCTTGGGTCTCTTCATTGTGGAAGCACTGGTTTCCAGTCTCTGGGCTGTGGGTCCAGCTTCAGTCATCCAACTTACTTTACTTCCAGGAGTTGCCAGTCAACTTGTTACCAACCAGCCTTTAGCTCTATTTTGGATCAACTTGCTAAATATTCCCCATTATTTCACCACTGTTTCTGTGCCTTATGAAACCTTAACATGTAGCCTGTCCAATATCTGCGATTACTGACCATCTGCATCACCAGCACTTGCCATCACCATCTCTCCCAGAGTATGTTATTCACTGTGGACAAAGTAACCTTGACCTGTGACCTTTTCTAAATCAGATATATGAGATAAATATTGGACTTTCATTTTTATGTCAATGCTCAGAATCCCTTTCATTCCTCTCCAAGATTTTTCTCTTATTTTT
Organism: Lontra canadensis; assembly: GCF_010015895.1. Classification (NCBI taxonomy): domain Eukaryota; kingdom Metazoa; phylum Chordata; class Mammalia; order Carnivora; family Mustelidae; genus Lontra; species Lontra canadensis. Next base: position 592 of record NW_022637725.1, on the reverse strand, counting down.
CTCCTAGGATTCTTTCACTTAAGTATGTTTCAAATAGCACTGGCATTTAAAGTAAAATTTTCTGTACCATGAATTATGGCACTCCATTTTTCTTTTTCATATGGTACATTTTTTTTTAAGATTTTATTTATTCATTTGACAGACAGAGATCACAAGTAGGCAGAGAGGCAGGCAGAGAGAGAGAGAGAGAGGAGGAAGCAGGCTCCCCACAGAGCAGAAAGCCCGATGTGGGGCTCGATCCCAGGACCCCGGGATCATGACCCGAGCCGAAGGCAGAGGCTTTAACCCACTGAGCCACCCAGGCACCCCAATATGGTACATTTCTTGAATGTAGCCAGTGCCTTCAACTGTCATCATTAGGTAAGCACCTTTTTGTTTTGTTTTGTTTGTTTCATAGGTTTTATTACTATGCTACTGAGTAGAAAACAAGGAATTTAAAGGATAATTTAAATATGTGACATATCTTACAGGTTAAGGATTTATGTACCCTGATAGATGAATTTGTTTATTTAATTGCTTTAGAAATTTTTATTTTTAGTTAGGCTTTCACTGCAAAAATATTTATTGAGTTTTGATTATAGACCTGGCATCG
>NW_022637724.1:0-1055 GCF_010015895.1 Lontra canadensis | reverse complement strand
CCTTTGCTTTTCCGACTCCTTGTCTTTTTTTCTTCCGTCTTTAAGGAAAAAGTGAAAATAGGAGAGCTGGCATTTCTAGGACATTGTGGGTGGCCTATAAGGGGGACGATGAGGTAGAGGGCTGGGGGGAGGGGCACATAGTTGACTCACCAGATCACCCTGAGGAGCCAGTTCCCATCATCATGGCCCTGCTCACTGCCAAGAGACCATTACCATGCTTGTGGTGGGCTCGCTGCCAGCTGACTGGTCCAGGGCCATTGGGAGGGCTCCGGGGAGCCCAGGGTGAGTGGAGAGAGCCACTTGGCCAAGAGATGTGAAGACCCTTCATGGGGTAGAGAGCCCCCTGAGGGCTGTGGCTCTTCCCAAGCTGCAGGAAAGTGGCCCAGAGAGCCCTTCTTCCCCTCTGCCCGCTCCACCTGGCCCTGCAGACTCAAACCCATGTCCCATCCTAGTATGTACTGGGTATGCAGAGCCAGCGGCTGCTGCTTAACACAGCGCCTGACCACATGGCTGGTAGGTAGCCAGTTGAGGTCAGCTTAATGACTGACTGCTTCACACCCACACCATATTAAGTTAAAATAGTTATGCAATAGACAAAGGACTTTTTACATGTCACTTATTTTCTTATTAGGATTTAATTAGATTTTCCTGTCCAGCACTCATTGTTTTGAAGACCCAAGGACGATGAGGTACATTTGAACTGGGAACAAGAAAGCCTGGATAAATCCTCAACCTCCCTGTGCCTCCATCATCAGACTGCCCAGACAGTGGTGAAAACAGCATCTGTAGCCTCCCTGGCAAATCAAACCCACTGGTGGAGGGGAAGGATCTGGGGCAGGTACCAGTGGCCGTGACAGGTGGGAGGAGCTGTCACTGAGCTGTTTCACATGTACAATAACCCCTAAGAAGAATGTCCCCCATTCTCTCTGATCACTGGGTCCCAGACTCCACATTCCTGGCATCATCTGGGAAGGCTTTCACCCCACCTAATAATACTGATCTTGCCACAGATGATGTGATGCTGAATGAATGAGGCCGGTTTCCCTAAGCCATCC
>NW_022637723.1:0-1056 GCF_010015895.1 Lontra canadensis | reverse complement strand
CCTTTGCTTTTCCGACTCCTTGTCTTTTTTTCTTCCGTCTTTAAGGAAAAAGTGAAAATAGGAGAGCTGGCATTTCTAGGACATTGTGGGTGGCCTATAAGGGGGACGATGAGGTAGAGGGCTGGGGGGGAGGGGCACATAGTTGACTCACCAGATCACCCTGAGGAGCCAGTTCCCATCATCATGGCCCTGCTCACTGCCAAGAGACCATTACCATGCTTGTGGTGGGCTCGCTGCCAGCTGACTGGTCCAGGGCCATTGGGAGGGCTCCGGGGAGCCCAGGGTGAGTGGAGAGAGCCACTTGGCCAAGAGATGTGAAGACCCTTCATGGGGTAGAGAGCCCCCTGAGGGCTGTGGCTCTTCCCAAGCTGCAGGAAAGTGGCCCAGAGAGCCCTTCTTCCCCTCTGCCCGCTCCACCTGGCCCTGCAGACTCAAACCCATGTCCCATCCTAGTATGTACTGGGTATGCAGAGCCAGCGGCTGCTGCTTAACACAGCGCCTGACCACATGGCTGGTAGGTAGCCAGTTGAGGTCAGCTTAATGACTGACTGCTTCACACCCACACCATATTAAGTTAAAATAGTTATGCAATAGACAAAGGACTTTTTACATGTCACTTATTTTCTTATTAGGATTTAATTAGATTTTCCTGTCCAGCACTCATTGTTTTGAAGACCCAAGGACGATGAGGTACATTTGAACTGGGAACAAGAAAGCCTGGATAAATCCTCCACCTCCCTGTGCCTCCATCATCAGACTGCCCAGACAGTGGTGAAAACAGCATCTGTAGCCTCCCTGGCAAATCAAACCCACTGGTGGAGGGGAAGGATCTGGGGCAGGTACCAGTGGCCGTGACAGGTGGGAGGAGCTGTCACTGAGCTGTTTCACATGTACAATAACCCCTAAGAAGAATGTCCCCCATTCTCTCTGATCACTGGGTCCCAGACTCCACATTCCTGGCATCATCTGGGAAGGCTTTCACCCCACCTAATAATACTGATCTTGCCACAGATGATGTGATGCTGAATGAATGAGGCCGGTTTCCCTAAGCCATCC
>NW_022637722.1:0-1056 GCF_010015895.1 Lontra canadensis | reverse complement strand
AGTACCACAGTTAAGTGACAACAGGCATCAACTGCAGAAAAAAAAAACAATTATAGGGAAGACCAAGTCATAAAATAAAGTTAGAAAACTTAAACTTAACTTAACTTAACTGCAGTTTAACAAATCCAGAGATATTCCTAGCACAGCAATCCTTCAGGATCTGTGTAATTTGCACATGAACGGTTTTTAGCTTCAGAGCCAAAACACACACACACACACACCCCTGGACTTGAAGCATATAAAAATATTGAGTTTGGAGTTCAAGTTCTGTGTAAGGGTATGTTGTAGTGGTACAACTGCAAAGGCAAGTAAGCATTCTGGATTCAACATCTGGATTTAGGTGCTAGTGCCAGAATGTTGTTAATCTCCACATTCCTTATTTCACTGAAATGTTTTTATTTATTTTTTATGTAAGATGCATTAAATGTTGTATTTAGTGATATATTACAAATCGTGACCCTAAAGACTGAAGGGTCAAATTGAGATTATTCTTTTTATATGGACATAATACAAAAGCTAATCAAAATCTCTTGTTTCTTGCTTAAGTATAATGGCTATTAGGAAGAAAATTGTTGAAATATTTGACTTGCAGAATAAAATCTCATTGATGCAATCTCACAATCTATTTTGGTCTCAACATTTTAAAGTTGTAAAGTAAGCATCCAGTTTAGTTATCTGGTATTCTAGGTATTTCTAATTATCTTAATACTTCCATGAAAGAAAGGAAGGATGAATGTGTGTGTGTGTGTGTGTGTGTGTGTGTATGAATGTACATACATATATAAAAGAATAAAATTATTCAAAAATAGGTGAAAATAAGAAAAAAACTGAAAAAATAAATATAAGTCTAAATGATAAAAATACAAAGAATGCTACTTAGTGTTTTCCCTAAAAGTTGAAGATTTGTAGCCCTCTATGATCAGTAAACATGACAGGAGTGATTTGTCTGTGATGGTCTTCTGAGGGAAGGGCCTGTTGCACTGATTCTCAAAGGTACTTCAGCTAGTTAAAATGCAGCTCTCCTAAGCAGTGTCAGGTCTCCATGTAATCAACTCT
>NW_022637721.1:0-1056 GCF_010015895.1 Lontra canadensis | reverse complement strand
ACAAAACGGGCCCCGCTCAGCCTGTGTGCTGGGCAGCAGCAGGAGGGCTAGGGAGGAGAGGCTGTCCCTCATCTGAGCTCCAACTCTGGAGCACCCAGACACCACGCCAGAGGAACTGGGGCCCCAAGCACCATGCTGCACCTCGGGGAAAACTTGGGCCTCCAGGACGGCAATGCCGGACATCTAGGACGTACCGAAATGGGATCCAACATTCCTTCGGAAGCACGTTAAAGCATGGCACGTTTGGGACTCTACCTGAGCCCGCCAAGTCAAAAGGTCTCAGGAAGCATTTCCTCTCCCATGGCAGCCCTCATCGTCCCCTGATGTTCCAGGAGAATCTCTTCTCCTTGGAACGGGGCATCACTGGAAACATGGGCCTTCTGACCAAGGCTCGGATGGGACTGTCCTACGGAGACAGCTAGGCCGAGACCCAGATGAGACCAAAGGGCTTTAAGGGACTGAGGCTGACTTTCGGAAAGCCGGCGGCCAGCAAGCCCCTTGGGAATGCAGGCCTGAACCCCTTGCCTCCAGACTACCCACCGCCTCACCAGGAGCCCAGAGAGTGTCACTTCCTGGCAGGAGTGGGAACCCCAGGATCTATCCGGCACCTCAGGAAAAGGAACCTCCCCAAATCCACAGGTATCGCAGGCACGGCCGATGGCAAGCCCTTCCCTTGGCTTCTGGCCTAGAGAGACAACGGTCCGAGATTCCTCGGAAAAGTCCCAGTGATGCAGATTCTAAGCGATCACTCAGGATCGATCACAAGGCTTGCTGAGCTGAAGTCGATAAGCGGGCCACGTGGGTTAAAGCGGGCCTTGCTTTCCAAGGACATGAGCTCTGAGTTGGCGATCTCTGGAAAGGAGTGTTCTTTTGAAGAGGAAAAGGAGGTTTCAAGAACCCACCTCTGTGGACGTTCACGTCTAACTCTGGTGGCTTTTCCATATGTGTTGCTTACACCTAAGCTAGACAACTTGCGGTCACCCTCAGAAACATGGCCACATTAGCTCGTGGACGGGCAGTCCCCTTGCTTCTTACTCTGTGGGCATAATACCGGGA
>NW_022637720.1:0-1057 GCF_010015895.1 Lontra canadensis | reverse complement strand
CTACTCTGGGAAGTTTGGGTGTCCTGATTGCAGGTGGCTGCCTGTGGTGGGGATTAGGGGATTGTGACCCAGCCTCTCCCAGCCTGTTTGATGTGGTTTTCTTCTCATTAACCTGGTGTGTCGATAATTACTCAGCCAGACCTTAGGTTTTCTTTTCTTTTCTTTTTTTTTTTTAACTTTCCCTTTAAACCCACCTCCCCCGAAATTATTTCATATATAGACAAGTGTATGGGGAAGGAGGTGAGTTCAGGATCTTTCAAAGTCACCAACTTGAACCTTAAGATTCACAGACCATACCCCTGAAGCAAATAATACACTATATGTTAATTAAAAAATAATAAAATTAAAAGGGAACTCTAAAAGGAGAGAATAAAACAAATTGAGGGAAAAATAAGTAGTAGAGAATACCATAGTACACAAGAATTAAAGAAAAATTGTAGTCAAACTGAAACTAGTCTCTAAGAGCTAGACAGAGTAAAAAAACTGCTTCTCCCTCTCTCACTGACCCCCCCCAACTTGTGCTCTCTCTTTCTCTCAAATTAATAAATCAAAAATTTAAAATAAAAGAAGATGGAGTCAAGTTCAGCCGCTAATCTAACCTTGTAAAATAACTTCAAACCTAAAGTTGAGGAAAGTGAAGGCCATCCATGGTAGATAGATGGTTTGCTCTGCTAGACACAGGAAATTAAAACAGAATCAATATAAAAATGTTAGTTCCACAAAGTTCTGGAGTCAGAACCTTTCTACTGGATCATGATGGATATTTGGTTAAGTTACTACTATATGTACATATATACACACATATGTGTGTGTGTGTATATATATATATATTTTAGATGATTTATACTGTTTATAAAGTTAAAAAAAGTTAAAAAGTTAAAAGTTAAAGAATCCTATGAATTAAAATTAAAACTTTTAAAAACCTATAAATAAAAAATTAAATATTAGGAAAGCATATATGTTTTTATGCAAGTATAAAAACACTCTTCTTTGTAGGTTTTTCAGAGAAGGCAACTGATTTCTCCCTATACTCTGGCTCCTAAGGCATACAATTCTA
>NW_022637719.1:0-1057 GCF_010015895.1 Lontra canadensis | reverse complement strand
ATACTTACTTCTAAAGTTTTCTCTCTTTCCTAAATTCATATAAGTGCATATAGAGACCAAATAGCTTAATGACACACCTGCTTACTTACAGCTTTATCTAAACCTGACTTTAATAATTACAATAATTTTTTAAAAGATTTTATTTATTTATTTGACAGAGATCGCAAGTAGGCAGAGAGGCAGGCAGAGAGAGAGGAGGAAGCAGGCTCCCTGCTGAGCAGAAAACCCGATGCGGGGCTTGATCCCAGGACCCTGGGATCATGATCTGAGCGGAAGGCAGAGGCTTTAACCCACTGAGCCACCCAGGCGCCCCTACAATAATTTTTTTTTATACAAACAGTAAAATATTTGCAACAGTCAATTATCAGTCTCATAATAACTTGGTTTCAGTGAAGGGTAGAGTATCATTTCCCCAATCTAGAAACGGAGCCCTGGATATATAGGGTGAGGGTCAGGAAGGTGCTAGGACAACTGGCTGCTAGTGTTTTACTGACTGCTGCTTAGACTTCCTGGCACCAATAAGATCTCCTTAATAAAAACATAAGCTCCACAAATGAGTGAAACAAAAGGAGAAGGAAGTTGAGAGAAATTTTAAGGGGAGGAGAACCATGGAGACTATGGACCCTGAAAAAAAAGCTGAGGTTTTTGAAAGGTTGGGGGGAGTGGGATGTTGGGGGAACCAGGTGGTGGGTATTAGAGAGGGCATGGATTGCATGGAGTACTGGGTGTGGTGCAAAAACAATGAATACTGTTACGCTGAAAAAAAAAATTAAAAAACAAACAAACAAAAAAAACAACAGAAGCAAAACCCAGGTCTAAAAAAGATGCATGAAATCAAGAGAACTGTGGTAAAAAAGCCATGTCCTACTTAAAAAATGATATCAGCCTGTTATATACACCCTTGCACCCTTTGTTATGTACATAATTCTTATAAAGTTGTGACTTTTGGAACTCCATTTGGTGGACTAGCTTATCCTCAGGAAGGGTTAGCTTGAATCAAATGGTCATGTCTTTTTACTGTACTTCTAGTAATTTGCCTTAAGTGCTACTACATACA
>NW_022637718.1:0-1057 GCF_010015895.1 Lontra canadensis | reverse complement strand
CCTTTCATTCTAATTAATTCCACACATACATAGGAACACTTGGGCGCCTGGTATTGTAGGGGTAGGAGAAGTGGAGAAATGTTGATCTAGAGGAATCCATAGTCTCATGTGGCATCTCTCCTGCCTTCAGCTGCAAACTCATACAAATAAAAAATAATCCAGAGAGACTCAGAGTTTAGGTGGGAGTAATGCAATGTTAACCAAATACTGCATACGTATGTCTGTGTGTGTGTGGGTAAAGGGGCTATCTGGGAGAACTTTTTAAAACAAAAAAAAAAGGCATATTCTGAGGAATTTCTCTGTGTTTCTGAATCCTTTCCCCGCTTTGTCCTGTCTGGAGAACTTCTATCTAACAGAATTTGAGGATGAGATTGGAGATAAAACCGGTAAGGAGGAGAGTCCAAAGTTAGGGAAAGCAGAGTCCAGAGTTGAGTAAGAAATTGAGCTATGACAGGTCAGCAAGAACTTGGAAAGTTTTGCCCCCAGGGAAGGCAACAGAAGCAACTACGAAAGTTTGAAGCAGAGTGTCAGGAATCCGGATTGAGGAAATTTAGCGGACAGATGTGTGTGGATTTGGGCAGGCGCAGATGGCCGTGAGGAGCGGCACTGCGCCCTTGCTGCATTGACTCTCAGAGCGCCGCTCAGCCGCCAAGGTCAAAGCGTGGCAGGCGCAGTGGGCATGAAATGCACGCCTCCAGACTAAAATGCCCTCTCTTCCTTCACACAAGTGAGGGAATTGGGCTTCCCATTTATTACCATGATTTGTCATGTGATAACTTCCAGTGCTAAGTATGAAAGCAAAAGCTACAATAGATTTTTAAAGCAAGACTTAATAAATAACTGAGATTGATAATGTACCAAGGCAGATAGACTTAATTTAGATAAATTTACCATAAAACTCTTATGGCAACAGATTCATATTTTATGAAAATGGTAGATAGAAAAGGTCTGCCAACATTTAAGAGCTAGATGGGAGGGCAGTGGGGCGACAGAATGAGGGAATGGTTAAAAAAAAAAAAAGAAAAATCCTGTTTAGATAATGGGATTACATGGTTTG
>NW_022637717.1:0-1057 GCF_010015895.1 Lontra canadensis | reverse complement strand
CTGTTTCCTCCTTAGGAAATTGCTGGCAGGGAATGTTCTGCTTAAAGAGGAACCCTCCTGAGCTGTCGGTGGGCATGCGGGTTGTTGCAGCCACTCTAGAAAAAAGTATGGTTGTTCCTCCAAAAGCTAAGAACTGAACAACCCTAGGATCCAGCAGTTGCCCTCCTAGGTATTTCCCTAAAGGGCACAAAAATGCACATTCAGTGGGGGTACAAGCACCGTGATATTGACACCAGCATTATCAACCATAGTGAAACGATGGAGGAACTCCCAATGTCCATTCACTGATGAGTGATATATATATATATATATATATATATATGTACGTATATCTATAATCTCCCACATTTTCTTAATGGAATAGGAACCGAGTTCAAAAAGAATGAAATCTTACCATTTGCAAGGATGTGGATGGATCTAGAGTGGATTTAGCTAAGCAAAATCAGTAAGAAAAGACCAATAGCCTATAATTTGACTTCTATGGAATTTGGGGAAGAAAACAGATGAACATATTGAAGGGAGAAAAAAGGGCAATGAGGAAACAGACTCAAACTTAGAGCATAAACCGAGGATTGATAGAGGGCAGGGGTGTGGGGGGGAAGGGTTAAATGGGTGATGGCTATTAGGGAGTATACTTGTTGTGATGAGCTCTGGGTGTTCTATGCAGGCGAGGAATCATGAAATCCTACCCTTGAAGCAAAGGAATGAACACTGCATGGAAACAAATTGGAACTGAAGTCAAGGAAGGAAAGAAGACCATGTTCTACTTCATGAAGAGTGAGGTAAAAATGGAGTGATTTTCGCTCTCCTATTCTGCCAATGGTCATTTTCAAGCACACTGTGGTAGGATACACTAGTTTCTGTTTCCATAAGGAGCCCTCAGAAAGCTGCCAGGAAGATTCAGAAGTCAGAGCATGTCCGTGTTCCATGGATATGCTCCTTCCAGTTTGCCCAGGTACAAAGGTAAGTGGAGAGAAATATTGCAGAAGGGGAAAGGAGGTGTTAAGCAGTCAGGAGGTAGCCTTCCCCCTTTGTCATGAAAGCCTTGGGCCAGTGT
>NW_022637716.1:0-1057 GCF_010015895.1 Lontra canadensis | reverse complement strand
CTGTTTCCTCCTTAGGAAATTGCTGGCAGGGAATGTTCTGCTTAAAGAGGAACCCTCCTGAGCTGTCGGTGGGCATGCGGGTTGTTGCAGCCACTCTAGAAAAAAGTATGGTTGTTCCTCCAAAAGCTAAGAACTGAACAACCCTAGGATCCAGCAGTTGCCCTCCTAGGTATTTCCCTAAAGGGCACAAAAATGCACATTCAGTGGGGGTACAAGCACCGTGATATTGACACCAGCATTATCAACCATAGTGAAACGATGGAGGAACTCCCAATGTCCATTCACTGATGAGTGATATATATATATATATATATATATATATGTACGTATATCTATAATCTCCCACATTTTCTTAATGGAATAGGAACCGAGTTCAAAAAGAATGAAATCTTACCATTTGCAAGGATGTGGATGGATCTAGAGTGGATTTAGCTAAGCAAAATCAGTAAGAAAAGACCAATAGCCTATAATTTGACTTCTATGGAATTTGGGGAAGAAAACAGATGAACATATTGAAGGGAGAAAAAAGGGCAATGAGGAAACAGACTCAAACTTAGAGCATAAACCGAGGATTGATAGAGGGCAGGGGTGTGGGGGGGAAGGGTTAAATGGGTGATGGCTATTAGGGAGTATACTTGTTGTGATGAGCTCTGGGTGTTCTATGCAGGCGAGGAATCATGAAATCCTACCCTTGAAGCAAAGGAATGAACACTGCATGGAAACAAATTGGAACTGAAGTCAAGGAAGGAAAGAAGACCATGTTCTACTTCATGAAGAGTGAGGTAAAAATGGAGTGATTTTCGCTCTCCTATTCTGCCAATGGTCATTTTCAAGCACACTGTGGTAGGATACACTAGTTTCTGTTTCCATAAGGAGCCCTCAGAAAGCTGCCAGGAAGATTCAGAAGTCAGAGCATGTCCGTGTTCCATGGATATGCTCCTTCCAGTTTGCCCAGGTACAAAGGTAAGTGGAGAGAAATATTGCAGAAGGGGAAAGGAGGTGTTAAGCAGTCAGGAGGTAGCCTTCCCCCTTTGTCATGAAAGCCTTGGGCCAGTGT
>NW_022637715.1:0-1057 GCF_010015895.1 Lontra canadensis | reverse complement strand
TGGCATCTCCAGGAAACTTTGACATTTTCTTCTGGCACAGGAGTCACTGAGAGTCAGCCCCCTTCTCCTTGGCTGTCCCACGCAGGCAAAGGTGGTTTCAGGAGACCTCTTGGATAAAAAAGTCAAATCCCTCCTTCTGCAATTGGAGTCGCGTGGTGCAAGACACTGCCGATCCCGTCGGCCGTCCTATCCCGGTCCACCACAGGCACTGATAAGCAGGATCCCAGCTGGACCTGACACGATCCAACCTGTGGCCTGCCGCCTGTGGGCACACCTACGACCCTGGAGCAGTGTACGCACTTTTGCGCCTGTTGTCTGGCGCCACCTGGCGTCGCCGTCATAGTGTTCCTCTGGAGTAAGGGATGGGATTTGGCTGCAGTCCGCAAAGCAGCATTCCAGAAGGCCCATGGCACTCACAGGAACTCTTCAAGGGGCTGCGGTGTCTGCAGGTCTCCAGTCTGCTGAGGATTGTACCAGTAGGTTTGCTGGGGAAGAGGCAGGCCTCGCATTTCCCAGGAGGATTTTGGGGCCACGCAGATGGGTCAACCAGCACACGCCAATGCCCGGCCGCCCATGGGAACCGACTGAACAGCGATGGGGTTAAAGGAGAGGGCCTCTGGGACCCAGAAATGGGGACCCAGCAGTGCGGAAAGGGTGCCATGGGTTCTCCGTGGTTCCGTGTGGATCGCTACCATTGCCCTTACCCAACAAGGCCCAATCCCACTTCCTTCCCTACCTCGCCAGGTCTCAACGGGGGCAGGGACAGGTTTGGGGAGCAGTGGGAACCACCAAGAAAGGCAATAGGACCTGGCAACTCATGCAGTCCCCTTCCCAGGGAGACGTCAGCAATGGGGCCACAAGCAAGGGGGCGGCGGGCCAAGTGTTGGGGCACCAGGCACGCGGGAGGAAGGAGCAGGTTGGTAGCAGTCTTGACACCTTCTGGGTGTAAGGGCATGTTTAGCCAGAGCGAGCCATTTTGTTGTTTATGCAGTAAACTTAGATTGACCCTGCCCCCCCCCCCGAGAAACTTACTTAGAAACAAGTCTGGGAAACCAAA
>NW_022637714.1:0-1057 GCF_010015895.1 Lontra canadensis | reverse complement strand
TCCACCATGGACACTAATATGAAATCTGACACAACCTCAGTCCCATCCTCCAATCAGCCACCCAGTCAGCTGGCCCCATAGTCAACAGATTGAATTTGCCATACCCCTAGGCCCTAATCCTAAACCTAGGTTGTGTTTTCAGGCATCAATACCCTAGCCCTCTTCTCAAATACCTCCACACGGGGTACCCCTGAGTGACAAATCCGATGTCCTCCTGCCCCGCAAATGAAAACTTGCTTTTTGCAGCTATGTAAAACCCTCAAGGTTGGAAGAAGCCGGCACTGCCCATGAGCCCACGCTCACTTTTGCTGGTTGTTCTGACACAAACACCCATTGTGATCCTTAGCCTGAGCCCCATTTTCAACACAGCCCCATGGGTAACTCACCCCAGAGCAGGAAATAAGGATTGCCATGCCACTTGTTCCTAACCCTAAACATAGGTTGGGTTTTCAGGCATCCATAACCCCATCCCTGCTCTCAAGTCCCTCCATATGGGGGACTCCTGAGCCATTAAACAGGACAGCATCTATCGCCTAGAATACACCACACTATTTGCTATTGCACAAACACCCAAAAGAACGTGAAAACTCCTTGGCCCCATGAGGCCACCACACATTCTGGGGATCACATGGACACAAAATCCAGCCTGGTCGACCTTCTGACACTTGCCATAATCTCAGATCCCCGGGAGTTCACCTCAGAGTCTGTAGAATGAGCTTGCCATGCCCTAGGTCCTAACTCTAACACTGGCTTGGGTTTTCAGTCTTTTGCACAAGAGTCCTGCCCAAAAGCCCTCCAGATAGAGAAATGCCTAGCCACACCATGGGAAACTGCAAACCCTACAGAAGGAAACTGTGCTAAATCGAGCTGTACAAAACCCAGAGTAGGAGAAGCCTGCAGGACAATGAAACAACTCCCATTTATGGAACCCAACCCCGGGCCCCAATGCACATTCTCTCCCACAGCATGAGTCCTGTCCTCAAGTCAGCCACCTACATAGCTGGCCCCAGAGTCAGCAGATCATCCTGCCATGCCCCTTGTCGCTAATGCTAAAACT
>NW_022637713.1:0-1058 GCF_010015895.1 Lontra canadensis | reverse complement strand
TCCATTGTGTATATATACCACATCTTCTTTATCCATTCGTCTGTTGATGGACATCTAGGTTCTTTCCATAGTTTGGCTATTGTGGACATTGCTGCTATAAACATTCGGGTGCATGTGCCCCTTCGGATCACTACATTTGTATCTTTAGGGTAAATACCCAGCAGTGCTATTGCTGGGTCATAGGGTAGTTCTATTTTCAACATTTTGAGGAACCTCCATGCTGTTTTCCAGAGTGGTTGCACCAGCTTGCATTCCCACCAACAGTGTAGGAGGGTTCCCCTTTCTCCGCATCCTCGCCAGCATCTGTCATTTCCGGACTTGTTAATTTTAGCCATTCTGACTGGTGTGAGGTGGTATCTCATTGTGGGTTTGATTTGTATTTCCCTGATGCCGAGTGAGGTGGAGCACTTTTTCATGTGTCTGTTGGCCATCTGGATGTCTTCTTTGCAGAAATGTCTGTTCATGTCATCTGCCCATTTCTTGATTGGAATATTTGTTCTTTGGGTGTTGAGTTTGCTAAGTTCTTTATAGATTCTGGACACTAGCCCTTTATCTGATATGTCGTTTGCAAATATCTTCTCCCATTCTGTCAGTTGTCTTTTGGTTTTGTGAACTGTTTCCTTTGCTGTGCAAAAGCTTTTGATCTTGATAAAATCCCAATAGTTCATTTTTGCCCTTGCTTCCCTTGCCTTTGGCGATGTTCCTAGGAAGATGTTGCTGCGGCTGAGGTCGAAGAGGTTGCTGCCTGTGTTCTCCTCAAGGATGTTGATGGATTCCTTTCTCACATTGAGGTCCTTCATCCATTTTGAGTCTATTTTCGTGTGTGGTGTAAGGAAATGATCCAATTTCATTTTTCTGCATGTGGCTGTCCAATTTTCCCAACACCATTTATTGAAGAGGCTGTCTTTTTTCCATTGGACATTCTTTCCTGCTTTGTCGAAGATTAGTTGACCATAGAGTTGAGGGTCTATTTCTGGGCTCTCTATTCTGTTCCATTGATCTATGTGTCTGTTGTGGTTTATCTCCCTCCCAATCCCATCTTGCTTCATTTACTCTTC
>NW_022637712.1:0-1058 GCF_010015895.1 Lontra canadensis | reverse complement strand
TTGTCGTTGAAGCAATGAAGCTGCTGTTCCTCTTGATCCCCAGCTCCGTGTTCCATTAGATTTGGGGTCTGAAGAATGGAGATCGGGTCATACAACAGAAGTGAATTTAGGAGAGGAAAACTTGGTTTTCTTGCTCCATTCTCATTTTGGCTTGTTAATATTTAAAAAGATGTAAGACAGTTTAAGGAGACTAAAAAAAAATCTTAATTATGGGAAACTGAAGGACATGAGGCTCGAAGGTGACTGGAGCTTCCGTGCCACTGTGACAGGATGAGGAGGGAGGATTTAGAATTTCAAACAGGGGACATATATTCGCAGGAAATAGGAAATGCATGTCCAACAATGGTTTGTCAATCCTTTGGGGCAACTCTTCATGATCTAAAAAGTTAATGTCTGGCATCATCTCTCTTCCCAATAGATGAGGCAGAAAAGGCATTCCGGTTCCAATACTGATGGCCAATAAAGAATTCTTGAGAGGCCTTTGGTGTAAAAATGTGGTTTTATTAAAGCTGGAAGACAGGACCTGTGGGCAGAAAGAGTTGCCCTGGGATCATGAGAAGTGACCTATTATACACTTTCATCTTCTGAGGAGGGTAGGGATAGCTTAAACCTCCCAGATATTTTGGAAACAAGGTTTCCATCCCCTTGAGGGAGCTAGCTATTGTTATGAAAGGTCATTTATTACTGTTTAGTAAAATCTCTGGCATGAGACCCTTCAGATGTATATGGGAGGGTCATAAATTTGGAGGATGATTGCCAACATGTATTTTGTGGGGTAGAGAAAAAGGACGATTCCAAAGCAGTTTTTATATGTTAAAGAAGATATACAGGATCCTGGGGGTTGGGCTAGGATTGCCTATTGCCCTTGGCAAAATGTTAAACTGGGAGGCAGTTGGATCCCTGGTGGGAGGCAACTCTGCCTGTATCAAGGACTTGTCTTTGGGCTGTAATGGTGAGGAAATACAATCATCTTTCTTCACCTTTATGTCTCTTATCATCCCCCCCACCGATCAGTTTCTACCCTTAAATCTTGAAGGTTGCTCAGAGTGCAAGTTCTC
>NW_022637711.1:0-1058 GCF_010015895.1 Lontra canadensis | reverse complement strand
GAAGTTTTCCTTCCATTTCTATTTTTTGGAACAGTTTCAGGAGAATAGGAATTAGTTCTTCTTTAAATGTTTGGTAGAATTCCCCCGGGAAGCCATCTGGCCCTGGGCTTTTGTTTGTTTGGAGATTTTTGATGACTGTTTCAATCTCCTTACTGGGTATGGGTCTGTTCAGGCTTTCTATTTCTTCCTGGTTCAGTTGTGGTAGTTTATATGTCTCTAGGAATGCATCCATTTCTTCCAGATTGTCAAATTTGTTGGCATAGAGTTGCTCATAATATGTTCTTATAATTGTCTGTATTTCTTTGGTGTTAGTTGTGATCTCTCCTCTTTCATTCATGATTTTATTTATTTGGGTCCTTTCTCTTTTCTTTTTGATGAGTCTGGCCAGGGGTTTATCAATCGTATTAATTCTTTCAAAGAACCAGCTCCTAGTTTCGTTGATTTGTTCTATGGTTTTTTTTTGTTTCTCTTTCATTGATTTCTGCTCTGATCTTTATGATTTCTCTTCTCCTGCTGGGTTTAGGGTTTCTTTCTTGTTCTTTCTCCAGCTCCTTTAGGTGTAGGGTTAGGTTGTGTACCTGAGACCTTTCTTGTTTCTTGAGAAAGGCTTGTACCGCTATATATTTTCCTCTCAGGACTGCCTTTGTTGTGTCCCACAGATTTTGAACCGTTGTATTTTCATTATCATTTGTTTCCATGAATTTTTTCAATTCTTCTTTAATTTCCTGGTTGACCCATTCATTCTTTAGAAGGATGCTGTTTAGTCGCCATATATTTGGGTTCTTTCCAAATTTCCTCTTGCGATTGAGTTCTAGCTTCAGAGCATTGTGGTCTGAAAATATGCAGGGAATGATCCCAATTTTTTGATAACAGTTAAGACCTGATTTAGAACCAAGGATGTGATCTATTCTGGAGAATGTTCCATGTGCACTAGAGAAGAATGTGTATTCTGTTGCTTTGGGATGAAATGTTCTGAATATATCTGTGATGTCCATCTGGTCCAGTGTGTCCTTTAAGGCCTTTATTTCCTTGTTGATCTTTTGCTTGGATGATCTGTC
>NW_022637710.1:0-1058 GCF_010015895.1 Lontra canadensis | reverse complement strand
TCCATTGTGTATATATACCACATCTTCTTTATCCATTCGTCTGTTGATGGACATCTAGGTTCTTTCCATAGTTTGGCTATTGTGGACATTGCTGCTATAAACATTCGGGTGCATGTGCCCCTTCGGATCACTACATTTGTATCTTTAGGGTAAATACCCAGCAGTGCTATTGCTGGGTCATAGGGTAGTTCTATTTTCAACATTTTGAGGAACCTCCATGCTGTTTTCCAGAGTGGTTGCACCAGCTTGCATTCCCACCAACAGTGTAGGAGGGTTCCCCTTTCTCCGCATCCTCGCCAGCATCTGTCATTTCCGGACTTGTTAATTTTAGCCATTCTGACTGGTGTGAGGTGGTATCTCATTGTGGGTTTGATTTGTATTTCCCTGATGCCGAGTGAGGTGGAGCACTTTTTCATGTGTCTGTTGGCCATCTGGATGTCTTCTTTGCAGAAATGTCTGTTCATGTCATCTGCCCATTTCTTGATTGGAATATTTGTTCTTTGGGTGTTGAGTTTGCTAAGTTCTTTATAGATTCTGGACACTAGCCCTTTATCTGATATGTCGTTTGCAAATATCTTCTCCCATTCTGTCAGTTGTCTTTTGGTTTTGTGAACTGTTTCCTTTGCTGTGCAAAAGCTTTTGATCTTGATAAAATCCCAATAGTTCATTTTTGCCCTTGCTTCCCTTGCCTTTGGCGATGTTCCTAGGAAGATGTTGCTGCGGCTGAGGTCGAAGAGGTTGCTGCCTGTGTTCTCCTCAAGGATGTTGATGGATTCCTTTCTCACATTGAGGTCCTTCATCCATTTTGAGTCTATTTTCGTGTGTGGTGTAAGGAAATGATCCAATTTCATTTTTCTGCATGTGGCTGTCCAATTTTCCCAACACCATTTATTGAAGAGGCTGTCTTTTTTCCATTGGACATTCTTTCCTGCTTTGTCGAAGATTAGTTGACCATAGAGTTGAGGGTCTATTTCTGGGCTCTCTATTCTGTTCCATTGATCTATGTGTCTGTTGTGGTTTATCTCCCTCCCAATCCCATCTTGCTTCATTTACTCTTC
>NW_022637709.1:620-1058 GCF_010015895.1 Lontra canadensis | reverse complement strand
CGGAAAACGCCCGGCGAACTCGCGTCGGGCACTGCACATCATCGGGGCCGTCCCCTGGGCCTGCCCCCGCCTCATGAGACGTCGCGTCCGAAACCCGCCAGGAAGCCATCAGGGGGTCAGGCCCAGCGAGGGCGACGCCAACTGCTCCTCAGCCTGTGCTGGTTCCCTTCCTGGCCCTTCCAGGGGTCCGTGCCTTCGCCACGTCCCGGACACGATGCGTCACCTGCTTGCTCAGCCTTCTGTGTCCAGGGTCCTTTACCTCGGGGCTTCCGCCTGGGCAACCCGGAGTCCCTCGCCAGGACTCCCCTTCCCATCCCGGCGCAAAACGTGCCTTTCGGCGCCACGGACAAGCTTCCGAGGGAGAGAGATCTTCGTTCCACAGCAGAGTTGAGGGCCGGGTTGGGGCCGCGCGTCCGCCTCCGTCTATTCGGGCTTCTG
>NW_022637708.1:0-1059 GCF_010015895.1 Lontra canadensis | reverse complement strand
CTCTACGGCAGCCTTTGCGGCCCAAAACTCATCCGCGGCGCGTTCGGACCGACGCTTGAGCAATAGGGAGATGGAGAACGGAAGTGAGTGCGAACAACTTCCGGAGGGGCGTGTTACCGGCTGGAACCGCGCGTTCCTGCGGAAACCGGGCGCGGGCAGGTGGCCCGGAGGTTGTCCCGTAGCCCTTGCCAAGTTTAGAAGTTCTTTAAGATGCTGATTTTATTATATTCGTTTGTAGACGTGGCCCGGCTCTGTAAGGATTGTGTTTTTGTGTGCCAGTGGGGAGGTGAAAGCCCTTTTACGAAAGTAGAGTTCAGTGACCAAATTTTGCTCTGAATTTTTAATCTAGCGTTTGTGAAGATTCCTGTGCTTGTAACAAGCAGTCCTTGTTGGATACAGCTTTTTCTCTCCAGGCTCCCGTTGTAGCTGAAGCACGAACATATTTTTTTTCTGCACAATGTAATAAGGTTTAAATTTAGGTAATCAATGTTTAAATTTAAAGAAAAACCAAGGGGGCTCCTGGGTGGCTCAGTGGGGGTAAGCCTCTGCCTTTGGCTCAGGTCATGACCTCAGAGTCCTGGGATCCAGCCCCGCGTCAGGCTCTCTGCTGGTCAGGGAGCCTGCTTCCCTTTCTGCCTACTTGTGATCCCTGTGAAATAAATAAATAAAATCTTAAAAAAACATAAGGGAAAACCAAGATGAAAAAGTAGAACCTTTAAAGCAAAACCGTTTAAAGCACATTTGCAACTGCCTGTGGGAATAGCTGGTTTGAAGTATTACTCTGTAGGCAGAGGAGACATTAGGGAATAAATCTGCACTAGGTAATCTTTTAATTAGTAGTTAACACCAGGTAGTGTTGATCGTTAAAATGGATCAAAGTCTGGGGCAGAAGCTCTGCATGAATTATCTCCAAAATATTCACAGAAAAGTAAGGACATAGGAACTATTCTTATTTTACAGATGGGGAAACTGACTTGCCAGGAGCCAGGTGTCTCACCAGTAATTGTCCAATTGAGGCCAACCACTGCCACAGGACTGCGGGATGGGTGACACAAATCT
>NW_022637707.1:0-1059 GCF_010015895.1 Lontra canadensis | reverse complement strand
GGGTTTATTGATATTACTAGTTCTCTTAAAAAAACAGCTCCTAGTTTAGTTGATCTGTTCTACTGTTCTTTTGTTTCTATGATTATTTCCTCATTGAACCATTCATTCCTTAGTAGGATGCTCTTTAACCACCAGGTATTTGTGTTCCTTCCAGATTTCCTCTTGTAATTGAATTCAAGTTTTAATGCACAGTGGTCTGAAAATATGCAGAGAATAATCTCAGTCTTTTTGTACCTGTTGAGACCTGGTTTGTGACCCAGAATGTGACCTATTCTGGAGAAAACTCCATGTGTGTTTGAGAAGAATATGTATTCTGTTCTTTTAGGACAGAGTGCTCAGAATATATCTGAGAAGTTCATCTGGTCCAGTGTGCCATTCAAAGCACTTGTTTCCTGGTTGATCTTCTGCTTAGATGATCTGTCCATTGCTGTGAGTTGGGTGTTAAAGTATCCTACTATTATTGTGTTATTATCAATGTGTTTCTTTAATTTTGTTATCAATTGGTTTATCTATTTGGCTACTCTCATGTTAGGGGCATACATATTTACAGTTGCTAGATCTTGTTGGATAGACTCTTTAATATGCTATAGTGTCCTTCATCTCTTATTAAACTCTTTGGTTTAAAATCTAATCTAATTTGTCTTCTTTAAGGATTGCTACCCTAGCATGATAAGTAGTTCTCCAGCCCCTCAAATTCAATATGGAGGTGTCTTTAGGTCTAAAATGAGTCTCTGGTAAACAACATATGGATGAGTCTTTCTTGTTTATCCAATCTGCTACCTTGTGTCTTTTGACTGGAGCGTTTAGCCCATTTAATAGAGCAACTTTTAAATGATATGAACTATTAAATGATATGAATTTTGTGCCATTGTATTTATTACCTGTAAAGTTACAGGTAATACAGGTTTCTGTATATGGTTTTTCTTCCTTTCTGGTCTCTGTTCCTTCTGGGCTCTCTCTTTGCTTAAATTATTTCCTTTAATATTTTTTGCAGGGCTGGTTTAGTGATCACATTCTTTGCATTTCTGTTTGTCCTAAAAGCTCTTTTCCTCTCCTTCT